>NW_014577173.1:413019-428738 GCF_000485595.1 Priapulus caudatus | reverse complement strand
ATATTAAAATAAAAAATAGAAAATAGAAATGGCGGTTTCCTGATCCTTTTATTTTAAAGTCTAATAGGAAATGAAATAGCTCCTGATTCCTTCCTATTTGCGAAGTCACTGCAATGCAATGCAATACACCGCATTCTACACGCAAATACACGCACGTAGACGCGCCTGTACCGCTTCCTCTGCTACGCGGTCACTCAAATACAGCACGCGTGCTTGCGTTACCCGCGCTGCTACGTGCGATGTACCGCTGTGTAGCGCGTTGTACCTGCGTGTTACGTGCGTGTACCTCGTGACGTGCGTTACCCGCAGTGGTCCCGCGTATACGTGCGTGTACCCATATACGGCTGTACTGCATTACCCGCGTGTACGGCGTTTCGTATTGCGTGTACGTCGTGGTATCTGTCGTGAACGAGTGTATGCCATTCGCATGGCGCATGACTTCCAATAGAAACGGTCAATCAGAAATCCTTATTCTCACTTTATCCTATTTAGACTTATAAAAGAGAAACGGCATCAGAATACCTATTTCTTCATTTCCTATTCTAGAATTTTAAAATAGAAAACGATTCAGAAACCCATTTCTATTTTCTATTTTCATTTTAAAAATAGGAAATCAGGTTAGAAACCCATTTCCTATTTAGCAACGTCATATATGCGAAAACAATACTAAACTAATTGATCCTGTGATTCAATTCGTAAGGCTGTACCGCTCTATTCGTGACGGTTACGTAGCCGGGACGAACAGCCAAAATACAAAATTACATACTATCACACACATGCACACGCACGCACGCACGCCACGAACGCACGCACGCACCACGCATACATCGCAGGCATCGTTAAACACACACACACAACACCACACACACACACACACACACACACACACCACGCGCATGCGGCCGCCGCGCATGGATCGCACACAAATCGTCGCACACATGTACGCACCCACGCACCCGCCTACGCACTCACCATCGCACACACACCCAAGCGTGGCACAACACACACACAACACACACACCACACACACACACACACACACACACAACACAATCACACACACACACACACAACACCACACACTTTACTCCTACAGAATAATTAGCTTATCGCCTGGAGGCTATCTTGCGCGCGTTATAGAACATTTCTAGGCGCGTTTGCGCGACGTGCCTCTGTTTGAGTCTCCGCAAACTGATTGCTGCCTATACAGCTCGTAACGCACTCCATGGCTGCCATCCATATCCTGCCATCTAAACATCGAAGCACGACAGACATGACGCTGCAGCCAAGCTAGACGCGCACTTCCTTATATTCTTTACGTGAGACTGACGGGCGGTATGACCTGCCGGTCAAGGCAGGCCGTGCGTCCGCTGCGTCCGGCGTGTGTTTATACCTGTGTGGTAGTATTGTTGTTTGTGGTTGGCGCTCGCGCGTGTTGGTATGCGTGCCTTGCCCTCATTGCGTGCGTGGCGTCCGTGCGTACATTTCGAGTGCGTGCTGTGTACTCGCGTAGCCAGTATAATTAAGTTGTGCATCTATCGGTCTCGCCTCACTCAGCTGACGTAGCGCCACACATTACGTTGTACTTATATCGCCCTTGTTAGCGTCTGTATTAGAGTATTTTGTATCTAGCGAGCTCTCATGTCCCAACATATCACTCCGCTCCGGCGCCATACGTAATATTACCACTGATCACCGCAGCGATTACCGAGCGATTACGGTCGATTTACGGCATACGCGAACTTACGGATCCGGAGCCCGATTAGGGCGATCAGGCGATACGGACGACCGATACGGCGATATACTTCGATTATGCGATTATTAATCGGGCGATAACCGATTTAATTCGCACAGGAACGACATCTGCCTATAATCCGCCGCAGTTCGATCACGCCAAGGGTGCCGATGCAACTGCCAGAGCGTATCGACTCGCCACTCTCCCTCACAACACTGCTTCAGGGCTAGAGCGTAACATCGCAGCGGCCGCGCGGCGACCTCGAACAATTCTATAGCAGGAATATGCCGAAGCACCTGACGATTCCTCGCTCGCGCGGAGAGAGCAGAAATCATCAACAACGAATGTTAAACGAAAACACGCTGGCGATGAATCGCCCTGCTAATAATTTCCGATTGTCAGAGCGAGTCTGTGCTGATATACACACACTATATATTATATTTCAGTCGTGCACGGCAGCAGCAATTGCGCACCAGCCATTTGTTCTAGATAAGCATTTGCACGCATTTACAGGAAATTGTCGGCAATAATTCGGTGAAACGAGGCTTATAAAACCAATTAAGTAATGAGCTTGAGAACAGATTCGATATTTATTTCAGCATTTATATTTTATCTAAACACGCTCAATCCTGTTCTCTAAAGAGGCGAGAAGAGCGCGCTCGAAAGCAGAAAAAAGAGACGAGAGACCTGGGAGCGAAGATAGAGAGAAAGAGTGATTAGAGCGAGAAGACGCGCAGCGAGCGAGAGAGAAAAAGATAGCAGAGAAGAGCTGACTGTGTATGGGAAAGAGGAGAGACAGAAATCGAAGAGAGATAGAGAGCAGAGACAACGAACGCAGGAGAGAAGAAGAAACGAGACGGAGTGTGAGCGAGAGCAGAGCACGCGAGGAGAGAGCGACGGAAGAAGAAGAGAGAAAGACGATGCGAAAGCAGCGACCGGAATGGGAGCGGAAGAGCCGCCGAGAGACGAGACCAACGACAGAACCAAGCGAGAGACCAAGCGCAGATGAGAGAGGAGAACAGAGACGCAGAGAGAGAGAAGAGAGGGGTGGGGAACGAGAGCCCGAGAAAGTGAGAGATGAGGCGAAGAAGAGACGCGACTGAGAGACGGACGATGAGAGCGAGAGAGAGAGCGAAGGCGCAGAAGAGCGAAAGAGGAGAGAGCGCGGAGAAGAGACCAACAGAGAGACCAAGCAAGAGAGAGAGAGCAGACGACAGAGAGAGAGAGAGAGAGAGAGCGAGAGAGAGAAGAGAGGAGAGCTCAGTACGAGAAAGAAAAATCCAGGGAGGAGACGATTTAGAGCGAGACCCTAAATTAAAAACGAACAAATCAGCAAGCCAACAAGAACATCAGTAAAAAATCCACATATCATGATAAATAACTTGTAATATTTGCATACTATATCTAAAAATATCGCGATCACTCCACTTTTGTGGGAAACTTTACATTTGACAAATAATAGCAACAGCTCAACTAATTATAAAAATTAAACAATTTAAAAAATTAAGTTACGAATCGCCGCCTTCCTGATGTTTCCTAACATAAATAATACGTAATTATCATTTTTATTCAACGAAATATGCTCTAACACATCGTAGATTCAATATGTCGCATATATGCTACTATTCCCCATAGTGGATACCTGTACTATTATAATATGTTATTTAAGTTGCTTTAATGCGACTGCCAGAGTTAAATCCTTTCATAGGATTGTTAAGTTACACTTTCGCGATTCTGTAAATATTTTCGGTGATTACCCGATTACGCGCGAGCGCGATTACGGCGATTACCGCAGAGCCTATTACGCGATCTACGCGCGCGCGCGATTACCGCGAGCTCGAATGACGCGAACGCCATTACCAGGCTGAGCGCGAGCTACGCGAGCGCTGATTACGCGATTACGCCGCGAATTACGCGCGATATACGGCAATTTACAGCGATTACGGCGAGCGCGATTACGGCGATTACAAGCATTACCGATTACGGCCGATTACGCAATTACGCGAATTACGCGATCTACCGCGATCTACGGCGGACTTGCGCCGATTACGCGATTAGCCAATATAACGCGCATACAATTAATTCCACAGGAAACCGACATACCCTTATAATCCCCGCTGTTCGTCACGCGGGCGGCGTGCACGTGCCCCAGAAGCTGATCAACTCACACTTTCCCTCACAACACTGCTTCAGCGTAGACTATCATCGCCAGCGCCACCCGCGCGAACCCACATATTCTTATACGAGGAATAGCAGCACTGACTGTTCTCGCTCCCTCGGAGAGACAGAAAGTCGATCACAAGATGTTATACGAAACACCGCTGTGTCGCAGTGAGATCGCGCTGCAATAATTTCGCGCATTTGCAAACATCGTGTATGAGCGGCAATACCAATCGGTTTCAGGACGCCGTGAAAATTACCATTGTTTTCCAGGCATAGCAGACGAAGTAACAACTTTATAGCGAAATCGAGTTGTCACGTGTACGATGTATAAAGCACTGTTATAGTGTGTAATATACTTTTCTTGATTGTGCGTATTTTATTCGTGAGGAGGCACCATAACCAACTATGTCTGTCATAAGTTGATATAGGAGATCGTCGATGAATGAATTGATTAAAATATTAATAGCTACTTAGTATTAGTAATATTAAGTCAACCGTATATAATAGCTAATAGAATGGTAATATAATAGTAATCTTAATTTATTAAATCATCATGGTGAGCGCTACACACGTCTCCCCACCACTCAGTAGTCCCGCGCGGATATGTAATTCAGGCAATTTATGAGTATTGCACGGGAAATCGATATACAAAATCCTTCTGTGGCTGTTAAATAAATTAAACTCAAAGCACTCCTTAATCCTGTTCTTCAAGACTTCAACTTCATAAAAACGTCTATGTTCAATAAATACTGAACACGGAAACTGCGAAAACAAATTAAAATACGCAAACGAGAATCGATCACAGTAAGAAACCAACCAACACGATCGACAACGAACACGACGACGATTAGACGACTAACAACAACGAGCAACACGAGACGACGACGACGACACCGACACACCGACCACAACAATAACAAACAACTACAACAACAACAAACAACCAAAAAACAACAACAACCTATGCCGCACGGCCAATGCAACAACAACGGAGTAACGAGACGACGAAACAACACCACGCACTTCCGCCATTACATTCGGGCGCACAATATAATTAACTTTGTCCGCGCGTTCCGTCAACGATTTACTCGTCGTATCAGCAACAGCCATGCCACATCTAATCGCCTCACTTCTTATCTCACAGTCTTTCCCCCGCCCTCCTTCCAGCATGCACACAGCATTAGCGCATGCTATGTCCGATCTCTGAGCACGCATTATCCGCGCTTTATTCAGAATCCTTACAGAGTCGCACGCAAACTACGCCACGGAGCGCGAGTATGTGGGGCTTGTTGTTGTTTCTGTGGTTGAATGTGTGTGAATGGTTTCCCTGTGTTGAAGAGAACAGTGTGTGCGGAGTGATGTGTTGTGTATGCGATGGTCGTGTGAAGTGTGTGTGAGGTGCTGGTGTGATTGGTTGAGTGTTGCTGTGTTGTGTGTTTTGTGATAGATGATGTTGTCGCGCGCCGTGTTGTGCTGTGTGTGTGTGTTGTTATGACGGTGTGTGCCCAGTGCATTGTGTGTGGGGTTGTAGTGTGTGCCAGATGTGGTGCTGTTTGTTTGTGGTGGGGCTCTGTGTGCGTCGTCGGCGTCGACGGGTTGTTCAGTGCGCCGCTGGTCGTGCTGCCAGTGGTGTTGTGGTCGGTGTGTGTGGTGCTGTTTTAAGATAAGAAGAGCAGAGAGCAAGAGGAGAGAACGATGTTTGTGTGTGGTGTGGTGTCTGAAAGAGAGAGAGAGACAGAGAGCGGAAAGTTGTTGTCAGCTGGTGGTGTGTGTTGCTGCTGTGGGTGTGTGGTGTGTTGGTTCTGCGTGTTGATTGTGTGGCGGTAAGTTGTGTGTCGTGGGTGGTGTCGGTGTGTGTCATGATTTCTGTTGTGTCTTTGTGTGTGTCGTGGTACTGTGTGTGACCGTGTGGTGCGTAGGCGACCGCAGGGTATTATTTCACGCCATCTCTATCTCCCTCGCTCTTTCTATCTCTATCTCTCACTCTCACTTTCTCCTATCTCTATTTCTCTCTCTCTCTCTCTCTCTCTCTCCTCTCTATCTATCTTCTCCTCTCTCTCTCTCTTTTTCTCATCTACCTCTCTCTCTCTCTCGCTCCATTCTCCCTCCCACACACGCTCACTCGTTCATCGCTCGCTCGCTAATCGGTTCCGCGCGCGCGCTCAATACTCCTCTCTTCGTTTCTCTTTCTCTCTATCGGAGCTCGCCGCGTAGTGCATGTACTATGCTCTCCTCTCCACGATCCGCTTCGTGCAGGGCGCGCGAGCGCAGGCGAAAATATTGCAAAACTATATAGTGAACACACCGGTCCTGTCGACGCGTTTTCGGCACGCGGATTTTTGCACGTAGTGGCCGTTTATTTATATCCACACTTCCAGCGCCTCTCCCTTCTTCTCTCGCTCTCTCCCTCTCTCTCTCGCGTAGCACTCGCACCATACGACCGCACCACCAGCGGCAGAGGCGAAGTCATATACTGCGCTGTATTCGCGTCCTGCTGCCCCTGCAACCACATATGACCGTGCGCTCTCACCATCCATGATAGGCATCATGGACTGGCAAAAAACGAAGTGATCTTAGCACGAAGAGCGAACAAAAACACTAACTTCGTTTTATTTATTCGTGAATTTCTCGTTTTACTGGTGCTAATATACGGACGGGATCGCTTTTTTGAGATCGAGCGCCCCCATCCCAGACCCGCTATACGTATATGCACGAATGTTCATTATCTTACACTCCCTTCGCTGACACCTACCACCTACCACACTACCAACCCTGCCCACACCCGTTCTATCCTCCTACGCTTACTCTTAGGCTTTCGCGCTTTGTCGGCGCTTATACGTAGAAGAGCTCTCTCCTGACTGCTGCGCGCTGCTCTGCCGCTGTTCTTCTCGCTCGCTATGTTGCCTGCTGCTGTTAGTGCCTCTCCTGCCTGCTGCTGACCCTAACGCATCTCTAGCGCCTGCCTCTCTGCGGCTACTGCATGCGCTTGTTGTTGCCTCGCGGCCTACTGACTGCCTGCTGCGACTGCTGCTGCTCACTCGTTGCACTACTGTGGCTGTTGCTACTACTGCTCTACTGCTCCTGTCTCTACTCACTACACTTCTACCACGGTTTGCTGGTCTGCTATGCATTCGCCGCTGCGTAATCCATCGTGAGATGGACAGACGCTACCAGCTGTTTCCGTCTAGGCATACTCTCTCTCTCACCCTCTGTGTTTCTTCTCTCGCTCGCTGTCTCGCTCGCTCGCGCTGCTCTCTTTCACCTTCCTCTCTTCTTTTCTTTCTTTTCTTTTCCTCGCTCTACCTCACTCTCTTTCTGCTGCTCTTACTATGTCTCTCTCTAGCATCTCTCCTCTCTTCCATCTATCTCTCTCACTCTCTCTCTCTCTCCTCTCTCTCTTCTCTCCCTCTCATCGTTCTCTCTCTCTCCCGCCCCTCGGCTCTTCTTCCTCGCTCTCCTACTCTCTCTCTTCTCTTCCCTCCCTTCTTCCTCTCTCTCTATTCTCGTCTCTCGTTACATCGCGAGCTCCTCTATCAGACGTGCCCTAACCCCATCGCTCAAACCAGAATACAACATCAACAGCCCCCTCTCTCTACAGTACCCATAACTCATACCTCCGCAACCGGAGTTCATCACAATCACCTCGCCGCCCCGCCCGCCCTGCGGGCTCTCCCGCCGTGTGTTCTGTGTTGTTGGGTGGTGGTTGTGTGGCTGTCGGTTGTGTGTTTCTGTGGTTCAGTGGCTTGATCATTTTAAAAATAGGAAATAGGTCAGAAACCCATTTCCTATTTGCAACGTCAAATGGGAAAACAAACTAACGGTATGTACCGTGATTCAATCGTCCATCCGCGTTGTTTCGCTTGTTAGCGTCATGCAGGGCATTTCTGTTTGTAAGCGACATGCCGTACGCATTATAGTAATGCTCTGCTCCTTATAATTGTGTCTATCGCAACCACTTCAAAGCGAAGCCGCACGTTTTCCCACTTTTTCCACGATTTTAGCGACGACGTGCGTCATACAACATAATCACCCTACCACACGCACACACGAACGCATGCATTCACGCGCACACACACATGCCCCTGTTTACAGGAGGACTATAATGCATGTACCGGCATCAATGCTAAATATCACCGCATAGCATATTTGCCATTTATGATGACCAAATATTGGGATAACCATTGTATTTACTGTTATTACCCCCCCTTCCCGGGAGGCTCCCCCGACGAGCTGTCCTTCGATCGTCATTCAATGCGAAATGTACACGGTAATTACCACGTGTAATGTCTATATATCATGAAGAGTACATAATAGAGATGTATTATCTACTCTCTCTCTATATTCCTGTCCTTCGAGGCTAAATATCAACACACGCCTTGTTTGTAATGTCGGAAGACAGTAGGATAACTATTGTGTTTACTGTTGTTAACTGCGGCAACCGCGGCTCTCTCCCAATGCTAAATATCACCTGTTAATATGTAATGTCCAAACAAAGAGATAAGTAGTACATTTATTCCTACTTAACCCCCCTCCCCCCTGTCAGCTATCATTCAATGCAAAATATTATATATATATATATATATATATTATTTACAGTTATGAGCTAACAGTCTCCAGGCGATGATCAATGTGAATGGAGAGAGTTTGTCGAAGCCTCGTTATTGAAATGTATAATCAGTGTGTCATGTCTATATTCATATATAGCTGTCATGTGTTATGTAAGAGCTGCCTGCCCCATATATACCTGTGAGATGAGAGCGAGGAAAAGAGATGGAGCGACGGGGTAGGAGGTAGAGATGGAGAACCTGAGAGAGATAGAGAGATAGAGGGAGAGAGAGAGAGAGAGAGAAAGAGAGAGAGAGAGAGAGAAGGGGGCGGGAGAAGCGACGCACGCAGAAGACACCGATAGAGATATATGCCTGAGATACACAGATGGCTGCAGACTAGCTGTAACTAGATATATACTAGAGAACTAGAGATTATAACTTCAAATACCCCCATGTAGACGGATAGCCCTAGTCGTTGTACTAGACTGCAATTCGGCTATTTGCTGTGATATAATCAGGAGTAAGATAATATAGGAGTAAGATAATATAGGAGCTTGGATAATAATAATTTTGGGTATGACACTCCAAAACACGAGAAATTCAACATTTGCTTGCCTAATTTTACCGATGATATATTACGTGCAACTCGATAAATATTACATCTGAATTAGCGTTGGACATCCACCTCACACTCAAACTTTACTTTGTTTCCATACCTCTTCTTTTTATGGAGATATAGCTTTGAACGTCACACATGGTTCATAGCGTTTTACTATGCTGGGGCTCAGCTTCCCTTGCGTTTCAAACAGTTGCTATCCCTGTAAGAAAGGGTCTCTTGTCTGTTTAAAGAATGCCACCTGTTGGCGGCAGGAGTAAGATAATATAGGATCATAATATTATATCCAATATTGTATCATACACACTATATATATTATCCTATATATATACACATATAAATATATACACATATATATACACGGATGTTCAACGCTAATTTAGATGTAATTTTTATCGAGTTGCACGTAATATATCATCGGTCAAATTTCTCGTGTTTTGGAGTGTCATACTCCTCCTATATTATCTTACTCCTGATATAATGTATATGCACGCGGCGTGGTGCTACTACAGCCGAGCCGTTATTATACTGAATTCGAGTCGTTATTAGACAAATAAAGCCGCATTGTCCAGTTTTGATGAACTATTGTCCAGATTCGTGAACCTGCGCTCTCTGCCGACGCATTGGCTTTATTAGCCAGAATGTGGTCGGTTTTCTTTCCGGCTTCCTGAAGACCGCCGATTCTGTATGACCGCAATGTAATAGTAGCTCTTTAGGTGTATGTATGGAGAGCGAAGCGGTGTGTGCACAGTGGGCGTAATTTCAGTAATGGTGCGCCGTTGTTGTAGTTATCTGTGAGCGGTGCGCGTGCGTGCTCTGCAGTAATTGTATCCACGCGATAAGCTTTGCTGTTGATCCTGAGCGCTGCGCGCGGATGAGACGCGCAGTTCCGCGGGATATGCGCACGCGACCGCGGGGATGTTCAAGTATGAAGCGCTGTCCGCAGTAGAGACGTGCGCCAAATTCGATGCCCGGCGCACGTCTCTACAGCGGTCAGCGGATGGTCTGTAGTTTTAGAAGATAACAATGAAGACTTTGTTCTAAATAAGAACTATCGGCGGCTAAATAAGAGCAATATACAGACCTTTACATTTCTTGACTAGTCAGTCAAAGGGCTTGTTGGGGGTCCATTATGCAAAGCTTCCAATTGAAATGGCCCATGAAATTGTCAAGTGGAATTGTGTTTTTCGGAACCCCAAAGAAAATGTCTCCCTCTTACATGCACCCCATCCCTCATCAATCGCGCATTCAGGCGTAACAATAACAGAGATATTTTCAGTTAATAGGGGAAGTTAGGCCGGGCCGCAAAATTTTTTTTCCCAAACGGTATAACATAGGAAGAATTTATCGCCTTCTGATTGGCGGCTTCGATTTGCTTTGACTGAAAAATACCTTCAAAACAAGAGAACAAACGCTATTTGTAAATGTTTGTTTTGGTTTATGACCGCTAGATAAGTAAGTTTTCTGATGTATTTTCCATAAAAAACGTATTTTACTCATTAATATAACATATAATATTACTATAATTGCAATTATTTGTGCAAATGTGTTATTTTCATCTCAATCTTAAGTTATGAGAGGGTCTGGGCTTATAGCTGCCGAGTTTGGTTTAGTTAGAAAATGATAATACGATTAGCGTATCGTTCTGCGTATACGGCAGTATTAACAGGCATCAGGATATGCAGTGTATACGCAATCGTCATCGTCATCGTCATCGTCATCGTCATCGTCATCGTCATCGTCATCGTCATCGTCATCGTCGGTGTTTCGTACACGTTCGTGGTGATCGACGTAATAAAGCTTCGAAGAGACAGATTCTGTTGGTGACGCATACATCTTCATTTCGTTGTCTACATCCTACAGGGCTTCATCTCGTAATACTACATACGTACGTATACGTACTCAGCATAGCACTTCGCTCTGTCGCAGGAGGAAGGAGCGAAGGGCTATAGTACCTGATTTACCTGATTCCACCCTTCACATGTAGGTTTGGAGTGGATCGAAGAGTAGGAAGGCTACTGTCTTGTATAAACCCCCATCCTTACATATTCATCCACATGGCGTTTGAACGAGTTAATTGATTTAGCTTGTACTGCTTCTTCTGACAGGTTATTCCAGTAATTTATTACTCTAAAACTGAAAAAATGTTTCCTTAACTCTAGTCGTGCACGCGGAGTGAACAATTTGAGGCTATGGCCACGAGTACTGTTGTATTCCAATCTTGTAAAGAATTTTGTAGGGTCAATTACTTCGTAGCCATTCATTAGTTTGAAAGTTTCAATGAGGTCTCCTCTTAGTCTTCTCTGTTCCAGTGTTATAAGTCCTAGTTTCTCTAGTCTTTGTTCATAGGAAAAATGACGAATTTCTGGAATCATACGCGACATCCTTCTTTGCACCTTTTCCAGTAACACTATATCTTTCTGCAAATAGGGATTCCAAGATTGGACACATATTCAAGGTGAGGTCTAACCTGTGATTTGTATACTAGTGCTATACGTACTCGTACTCGTTGACGCTAGCTAAACTGAGCAAAAAGTGAACAAACATTTGTTATTAAACGACACATGTGTTACTGTTAGTACTTGTCTACATTTGAAAATACATGTACACAAAAAATTGCAATTATAGTGATATTATCATATTTTATATTTTATATTAATGAGTAAAATGTGTGTTTTAAGTTTTTCATGGAAAATACATCAGAAAACTTTTTGTTAAGTCTAGCGTCAACGGGTACGAGTACGTATAGCTCTAGTACTATAGCCCTTCGCTCCTTCCTCCTGCGACGAAGTGAAGGGCTATTGTACGTGTGCATGTATACGTACGTAACTATGTAGTATTACGAGAGCCCAGACCCTCTCATAACTTAAGATTGAGATAAAAATAACACATTTGCACAAAGAATTGCAGTTATAGTGATATTATATGTTATATTAATGAGTAAAATATGTGCTTGTCGTGGAAAATACATCAGAAAACTTACTTATCTAGCGGTCATAAACCAAAACAAACATTTACAAATAGCGTTTGTTCTCTTGTTTTAAAGGTTTTCTTCAGTCAAAGCTAAATTCTTCGCTATGTTATACCGTTTGGGAAAAAAAGAAGGCGGGGCTTATTCTGATTACGGAAATGCGAAAATGCAACAGAAGGACGTAGCGCAGTGCGCTAAACAGCGTGTTAATTCCGTATTTGTGGCAAACTCTATCGTAGAAAACCGTTCTAGCCTAGCAGAATGCCCTAGTTCCTGAGATCGGCGATTTGGTGGTCCAATGGGTCCCCATATTTAAAAATATAAAACACTGGTGCGGCGTAGGCTGTGATTGGAAGACACAAAGTGTCAATCCTCGGCGCGCCTCGGCATCATGGCCGCATCACGTCTAGTTTCATCGAAGGCGGCCCGGAGTTTGGTTAAAAGGTGATAATCACGTGACGCTTGCCCACGCTCCGGCTGCGAACACGTGCGCGGCATCGTGCGCACAATGCGCACACAAAAATTAGTTCCTCGTTTTTTTTCTTCATCGAACGCCGTCGGCAGACGATAAAACCGCAGATTCGCATCGTCTGTCGACGGCGTCCCAAAAATAAACGAGGCGCGGGCGAGAATCGTTTTTTGAAGGTGACGAAGCGATTCGTGTTGTGAGGAGGTTGAACGCGACCGGTGTAGCGCGAAATTCCTGACGTGTGCGAAATACATGATATAGGATGCGTATGCGCATGCGTGCCGACCCGAACAATCACAGCTCGTCTTTGTGTTACGATAGGTTGTGTACACTTGGACGAACACAAACTGTCAATTGAAGGTTTGTATAAAATTTGTAATGTTTATATTAGTTAGAATTATTTGAGCATATATGCGAAGTGCGCATGCGCATACGTGTACGCATGCGCATACGCATCCTATATCATTTATTTCGCAGGTCAGGGATTTTGTACACAAAGACGAGCTGTGATTGGTCAGGTCGGGACGCATGCGCATACGCATCCTATATCATGTATTTAGCAAGTCAGGAATTTCGCGCAACACCGGGCCGCACCGTTCCTCCTTGTTCTTCCTCCTGCGTCTCTAGTTACACGAATACTAACGGCATTAAGCTGCCCTGGGGCGTCGGGCGGCATTCACTCATTATTATAGCAATCACTGAGTGAGACGGCGCAGTGAGAGACCTATTCCCGCCTATGATTGTGACTTACACGCGCGCGCGCTGCAAAAATATGTCGTCGTCCCCGCGAAGCGATCGTCCCGAGATTTCTAGCCAATTGTCGAGGCCGAGGTCATTGGCGATGGGCACGACATTCGCACGCGGGGAGCGAGCGCACGCACGCACGCACGCACGCGCCCGTGTACATTGCGCTCTGATGTAACGAAGGGCGTGGGATATGATGACAGGAAGCGACAGCGTCATGTGACGGTCGCACAAATCAAGGACTCGGGCGAAAAAAATTATTCCCCTGGCAAAAGAAAAGGAACATGCTTAGGAAGCAGCTCCGTGAGGAACAGATTTAACGAATAGGCTTTTTATCGGCAGGATAGAAAGAGAGGATTCTAACGTCGGTTTTTGTTCGCGCCACGTTGGCGTCGGGTAAATCTGAGTGCAAGCTCCATTAACGCAGTCGCGCCACGTACAAAACAAGAACCATCGCAGCTTCTGATCCTTCTGTGAACTACCCCCCCCCCTCACACACGCACGCGCGCACACACACCCACACCCACACGTACGCGCGCACACGCACACGCACGCACACGTACGCACACACACACACACACACACACACACACACACACACACACACACACACACTCTCTTTCTCTACCTGTGTCTGTCTCTGTGTCTCTCCTTTCACCTCATCGATTTTACGCGTCGATGAATGAGTATATTCAATACCAAAACCATACTAGATAACGTGTTTAGATAAGGAATCCGCATACCTGCATCCTTCTCATTCTCATAGAGCTCGATGCGACATCGCATGGCCAGAAACAATATTTCAGCGGGCTCCAAATGAGCATAGCTATATATATTATCATGGATATTGTATCAGGCGTGAATAAAATCCAAATTGGTAATTGATAATTGTGAACTAATTTAAAATAAAAGAATTTGTTACTATTCACGTCTGATGATATCGGTAACGTGTGTAGTGGATCCGGTATAGTGGAGTCGTAGTATAAATTGAGTATCAATATATAGGAGTAGAGGTGCATAGTACTGTACGTCAATTAAACCGATTAAGGCTAGCTACTACACCTTATAAATGCTAATAATAAGTACTACACCTTATAAATGCAGCCTTAATAATTAAATGAATCAGGCGCTGCCAGTCTAGCAATTACATGCAAATGTCAGCAAATCAGTCGGAGAAAAACACGATTGGTCCGTGTCTGTAATATGCCAGCATTTGCCGTAGGCTGTGCGTTATGCGTTAAGAAGGGGCGCATGAGTAACGCAAATCAGCTGCGCGATAGAGTTAAGGTCTGATCTAAGACTATCCGAGAGTGCACCTAAACTAAATGCCAAAGGTAATCCCTTTAAGTCGCATCTGCAGCACGCATACACAATCACATACGCGCGCGCACACGCACGCGTACACAAGCACACAACCGCACACACGCATACAGACAGACACAGACACACACACACACACACACACACACACACACACACACACACACACACACACACACGGACACACAAACACGCGCGCGCGATACAGAGAGAGAGAGAGAGAGAGAGAGAGAGAGAGAGGGAGGGAGAGAGAAAGAGAGGCGAGAGGGAGAGCGAAAGGGAGAGAGAGCGACAGAGGGAGAGAAGGGGGGAGACCGACAAAAGGCGGATTTCATTCTTAGCGTTATTATACTGTCTGTGGCTCTTGTATATTTATTGTTGTGTGTGAGTGTGTGTGAGTGTGTGTGAGTGTGTGTGTGTGTGTGTGCGTGTGCGTGTGCGTGTGCGTGTGCGTGTGCGTGTGTGTGCGTGCGTGCGCGCGCGCGTATGTGTGTGGTATGTGAGAGGGAGAGAAATAGAAAGAAAGAGAGAGCGAATAGATAGATGAAAGAGATGCAGATAGAGCCCCCTTACGGGCAGAGAAAGAGAGATGTGGGCATTCATAATGAAGCCACACTGGTGATGGCACCTTACACGACACCTGTGACCCCATTTTCATGCTGCACGCACTGCATTGTTCGGGAAACACATCATCAAGAACTAATAATACCTCTTATTGTTATAGCTAGTATTATTATTCTGTTATATTCGTATATTCTTATATTCTTATATTCATATATTCTTATATTCTTATATTTTTATATTCTTATATTCTTATATTCGTATATTCGTATATTCTTATATTCTTATTTTCTTATATTCTTATATTCTTATATTCTTATCTTTTTATATTCTTATATTCTCGTTTATATTCTTATATTCTCTTTTATATTCTTACTATATATACTACGGCCTTATTCTTTTTTTTTATTATCTTATTATAACTCTTATTACCATACCTCATATTATTAGCTATTGAAATCATACTACACAACAGCATAACTAAGAATGCGACCAGCATGGAGCTACCGCAGCTATATAAAATATAGTGTGTACGTGAATGTGTGTGCGAGTGCGTGCGTGCGTGCGTGCGTGCGTGCGTGCGTGCGTGCGTG
>NW_014577173.1:410208-413009 GCF_000485595.1 Priapulus caudatus | reverse complement strand
TCTCTCTCTCTCTCTCTCTCTCTCTCTCTCTCACTCTCACTCTCTGTCTCTCTCTCTCTCTCTCTCTCTCTCTCGCTCACACACTCACACTCACTCATGCTCCCTCTCTCGCCTATTCGCTCTCTCTTTCTCGATCTCTATCTCTCCATATCTTCTCTTGTTCTCTCTCTCTCTCTCTCTCCCTCCCTCTCTCTCTCTCTCTCTCTTCTCTCTCTCTCACACACACACACACACAACCATGCTCCCTCTCTCGCCCATTCGCTCTCTCTTTCTTCTATCTCTCCATATCTTCTATTATTCTCTCTCTCTCTCTCCCTCTCTCTCTCTCTCTCTCTCTCTCTCTCCTCTCTCTCTCACACACACACACACACAACACTTTTTCGCGCTCTTTCACTTTTCTTCCTCTCTCATTCTCTATCTCTCTCTCTCTCTCTCTCTCTCTCTCTCTCTCTCTCTCTCTCTCTCTCTCTCTCTCTCTCTCTGCTTCCCTTCTCATGCTCTCTTTTTCTTTCCCCATCGCCCTAGATATCGCATGTACTCAGCATAATGAGCATAAAGTGCATCACACACAGGCGAACCACTCGCCTATAGAAATCTGCTACGGGAGCAATAGTAATAGATATAGAGAGAGTAGCTGCGGAGCATGATAGATGCAGACCATTCACCTGCGCACTGCACTAACTAATGCCAACCCGTGTGTGTGTGTGTGTGTGTGTGTGTGTGTGTGTGTGTGTGTGTGTGTGTGTGTGTGTGTGTGTGTGTGTGTGTGTGTGTGTGTGTGTATGGATTATATAAATACGTGGATAGATAAATGGATTTTGTTTGCGTTTACTGCGTGGCTATGCAATTTTTTGAAGCGTGTATTATAATGTAATTCCGATTTCAACCAATGATTACAACTCGGCCCAAAATACACCGATATTGGGATTTATTCTGCGTATTACAAAGGATTTTCAATTGCAATCTGAATAATGCACTTCGGATTAGCTTATAAAGAACGTATCCGAGTATATGCTAGCTGCGAATATTCTCCAATCCTTAGAAGCGTCACATTCTGCAGTCCGTCAATAATATATAGTACCCTAGCGTATAGTATTAATTTAGAAATGAGCTCAGATACCGCGATGGCTGCTGTGATTTGCGAACGATCTAGCTACGATGTGGAATTATAATGAGAGATTTGACATCGAGGAAGGCATTGTGCTAAGACTACATCCAGTTTGTTTGCAAACCATGTGTGGCCCTGGGTCAATAATCTTAGTTGATTTATCAAGAATTCGAAGACAAATCGAGGTGATGAAACGAACTCGGTAGTTGCACCAAATCAACGCGTATGGATTGAGCTATATATACGAATACCAATGGCCTTAGGGTAAGAAGCTCAATGCGATGTTTACTCGCTGTGTTATTCCCTAGCTACAAATAGCATTATTGATGGAATGGATGGAATGTTTGGTTCATCGATTTAGCAATTCATCGGCTTGTTTATGATGAGAAGTTGACGAAGTCAACTTAATCATACACTGCCGCACTTCACCAGATTGATGTATCACGCGTCTCTGATTGGTACGTGCGAAGTAATAATGCCTGTCACGACAGCGTTAAAAACGCGGTTCAGCGGGTTAAGGTAATATCACACATCAAAAAACTTAACTCCAACCCTAACCCTAACACTAAATATCTATATATCGGATATCTATACATAGGGGTGTCATCCACAAAAATTAATCTATGGTGTGGGGACAGATATCATGATGCAAAAACCCTAACCCTAATCCTAACCCTAACCCTAACCCAACGCACCAATCAGAGACGCGTGATTCATCAATCTGGCGTCGCCATCCTACGGTTTAAAACCTCGCCTGCCGCACATACACATTTACGTGTGCACTCACGCACGCACGCACGCATACACGCACGCACACGCGCACGCCAGCACACACGCAAACAGAAGCGCACTCGCACGCACGCACGCACGCCTAGCTACAGTCGTGCATTGAATAACCCCGGCTAAACCACGCGCATGCGCACGTTGACACACGCCTTACTACTCGCGGCATTAGCTTTTGAAATACGACCAGGTGAGCGTGGAAGTCTTTCATGTCTTCGTTTGTTTGATTAGAAAAGAATTTCTCCTTCACGCGCACAGAAACTCGCAACGATATGAGCACGGGGTTTTCAGTGATATCTCAGCTCAGAGTCAAGGCTCAGAGCAACGCAGTCCCCCCCCGCGCCGTTTCTCCTGATGCTTGCAGTCGGCCGGCTGTGGCGTGCAGACAAGATTTGCTCGATTGTTGACAATCGGTAAAAAACACAGCAGCCATATGCTCTCTATGCGCCCGTCTGTGGACATAAAGATTTGGCGGCATTAGTGTGTAGTCTAAGGAATTAAACGGCTGTCATAATTGCCAACAGGAGAAATCAGCCCCGACAAATTCCAGTCTCGAGAGGTGACTTCGACCCGTAAAAATTTCCTGCCTTGCTTGCGTGTCAGCCGCTAGAGAAATAGTCATCATGTTGGTCTGTCTGTAGCGTCGGATTTCTAATAATAAATCCAGCAAACGATGGCAATTTGCTTTGCCGAGAGAGAAATTCAGAGCGCGCGCGCGATGGAAAAAGTGAATGGGAGAAGGAGAACGTGAAAAAGAATGAAAGAAAACAGAAAACAATAGGGAGCGAGGGGAAAAGAGAACGATGGAGGATCAATGTAGGACGAGAGAGCGAAAGAGAGAGAGAGAGAGAGAGAGAGAGAGAGAGAGAGAGAGAGAGCGAGAGAGAAAGAGAGAGAGAGAGAGAGAGAG
>NW_014577173.1:391999-408663 GCF_000485595.1 Priapulus caudatus | reverse complement strand
AGGGTATAGCACATGATGAAGTAACGATGAGGAGCAGGGTATAGCACATGATGAAGAGAGGATGAGAAGCAGGGTATAGCACATGATGAAGTAACGATGAGGAGCAGGGTATAGCACATGATGAAGTAACGATGAGGAGCAGGGTATAGCACATGATGAAGTAACGATGAGGAGCAGGGTATAGCACATGTGTCAGCTAGGCGACAGCTCGCGTCTTCAGCAGTAGAAGTAGTTCTTCTAAAGTAGTATCATGATTCACTAATCTAATACAGTAAGTGGGAGGCGGACGAGAACAGGAAGGAGAAGGGATGCTGGTGAAGGCAAACGAGGGAAGGAAGGTGGAAGAGGAGTAGGGGCGTGAGAGGAAAAGGAGAAGCAGGGGAGGAGGAGGAGAAGGGGAGGAGGAGAAAGACGCGGGGAAGTGGGAGGTAGAGGAAGACAAGCAGAGGTGAGGAGGAGGAGAGGGAGGGAAAACAATAGAAAAAAGAAGAGAAGGAAACCGAGGGGGAGGAGGCGGAGGAGGAGGAGCAGGATGAGGAGGACGAGGAAGGGGGAGTAAGTAACACTTACAGTTACAATCTGCGGCCCGCACGGATGCTATGAAACAGCTAGGCTATCAATCTATACACAAGCTCCTAGTTCCACTATTAGCAATGCGACTCGCGCCGCCATGCGCACACGCACGTCCCTGCGGATCCCTAAAGTGAATGCAACATCCTCTTATTTCTAAATTGTAAATCACATTAGCATGTAGAAGCGCGGGTAAGACACGCACACAGTAGACGCTCGGCCGTGACCGATGAATACCTAAGCAGATGATTAAATGCATATCGCGAGTTTGATATAGATTGATATAGTTTGATGTAGATGTTGAACGGGCGATACACTTATCGAGTATGCAAGCGTGGCGCAAACATTCGCGCTTAAAATCAACTCCTCATCAAACACATATTAAGAGTATTAATAGCGATGTTTTAATAGCGGTGATTATCATGCTGATAGGGATAATTACGATGACGATAATAACAATAGCAATGATAATGGTAATCGTTATAATAATGATACTAATGCATTTAATTATAATAATAATAATAAAACAATATTAATTTAATATCAAACCGCATCGCTACAAATCGAGGTCTCATCTATTTCTCGCTCATCTCTCTCTCTCTCTCTGCAGCCAGTCTCTGACGTCGTCCTCTCCTGTCATCCACGCGGACATTGGAGAGTTGGATGAGCTGGAGAATCTACCGACGGAGTTGTCTCGGATAAGGAGAGTCAGTGCTCCGCCTATCCCGACCTTATTCAGCGGCGAGCATCAGTACAGGTGAGTGAGCGATAGGCGCGTGCTGGCGCGGCAACGCCAACGCAGGTTCATATAGTATATGAATATAGTAGGTTTATTAGTGATATGAATATCGTAGGTTTATTAGTGATATGAATATCGTAGGTTTATTAGTGATATGAATATATAGCAGGTTCATATAGTATATGAATATAGCAGGTTCATATAGTACACACACACACACACACACACACACACACACACACACACACACACACACCTACTTTGCGATCGTCCTGTTTTCAGAGTTAGCTTCTATGTTTTAAGTATACGCCTATCCCAACACAATTGGGCTTCTTCAATTCGTCTGTCGGAAACACGTAATTTAATTCAGTGCTGTCGAAAAAGTCGTTTCGCGCCACTCGCGTCCACCGCCAGACAACATGGTAGATCATATTACGTACTAAGTAAATTCCGTCATTAAAGGCCCTTAGAGCAAATCCTCAAAACCTCCCTTTGCTTACCTACCAATTTACTTTGTATTTATTTACTAATTATAACCATTCTACGAGTCTATTTATAATCGCGTTAGTTCGTTTGAGTGCTAACGACTATACAGCCCACAAACAATCTACATAAAACATTAGGGCGCCGACTGCTAAAAATTTCAGCTTAAAATTCCGACCGGATTAGTTTAAATAGGTATTGCATTTCCTTTCCACACTTTCAAGTATATCGTTATATACATCGACCGGCCTCGGCACAATTGCTCCAATATAGGTTTCGATGTGCTTGATACTCGGGCTCGTAGGGTCTATGTCCCCCTGACCTCTGTTTGACCTGGCTCGTTTAGCTATTTCTGACTAAGGTTAACCATAACCCTAACCCTAACCCTAACCCTATATATATTATATCAGGAGTGTATCAATATTGATACACTCCTGATTATATATTATATAACTATATATATTAGTCAGAAATAGCTAAACGAGCCAGGTCAAACAGAGCTCAGGGGGACATAGACCTTATCTGCGATACTCGGCGCAAAGTCGATAACAAATCATCCGAAACGGAAATTACTGTCGTTGCTGGAGCAAAAATGCCGCAATGCGATATGTATCAATGCTTACTCCCTCGCGGACTTTACGGTAGGCGTTTTATATTAAAAGATAATGCAATGGCCGACTGCATAGGAAATGGGAAAATTACCTGAATTAATAGCAGGTATTCCATTGGGCGCTGGATAAAATTTACCAGCTGCAGCCTCTTTTTTCTCTCCTTGGTATGGGCATTGAAAGCATACATAGAACAGCGTAATGGCTTCAGTGTTTCAATCGCCAAACCGGAATGTCGCTGGAGTTGCTGCAAAGCCAGCGGAAGCGTCTAGCACAGCGATGGGGGTGCACCGGATCCAACTTTTTAAGTTCCGGCCGGAACCGGAACCAGCCGGAACTTGAAAAAGGTTCCGACCGGAACTACCTGGGCGGAACCGGAACTTTAGCTGGGAATAAACTTGACCGTTTTGGCCCAGTATTGCGCAAACTCACTCGGCCTGAACGAAATATCATTAGCAGGCACATCATTCAGGTGACTAGAACAATGCTCAAAGATCTAATTACAGGATGGTTGTTAGGTGTATAAATCAGCTGCGTACAGTGCAAATTCTGGCATCTTATTCGCGAGCGAATTCTGTGGCAAAACCTGCATGTTGCAGTATCCCTGGTTTCAGTCTATTATTTTTAACTAACAGACAGATGCCATTCCTGTGGCTCTAAGAGTATTTGATTTTAAAAGAAAATCTCATGAATCACCTAACATCAGTTAGGTTCAGTTCAGTTAGTTAGCCAATGTTCAAGTGGCAAGCGTTTTTTGGGCGGAATAGTGTGAAGTTATTTTCTATATTTCTTATATATATATTATATTATATTCTTCTATATATCTTATACACTATATTTTCAGCAAGTTGACTTTATTGAGTCTAAACTACATTCAGTGGCTGATCTTTTGATGTTGATGACGCTTGTAGCAGAAATGAAATTAAGAAAAAGTTCCGGTTCCAGCTGACTGTTTCTGTAGGGTTCCGGCCGGAACCGAAACTCTGAAAAATTGGGGATCCGGCCGGATCCAAGTACCGGTGCACCCCTAGTAGTTACAGAACTTACCATCCGGGTGTGGCGCTCGCGAACCGGTTCCGAAGTTTAACAACCAGTGTTGAAATTGGGATCTTTTTTATTATCGATTACACGAATAATTATTTACGAGACATGTTGCAATTTTGTAGTTCATGTGCGCCCGCTAATTAATATGCAAGACTTCTTAGTATGTCGAATAGTGATATACATGGTACGTGCGTATCTGACGCTGCGTATCTGACGCTGCGTATCTGACGCTGCGTATCTGACGCTGCGTATCTGACGCTGCGTATCTGACGCTGCGTATCTGACGCAATCCGATCGCGTTCACCTCTCGTTACGGTTTTAGATGGGTTCCTGTCAATAAGTGATATTGGAAAGTCCAGCTGTGCTATCTAGGTCATAGAAAAGGGGGGTATAAAATGGCCGAGGCGCGCTTAGGAAAGTACATGATTAATGTAAACACTCGTGCGTTTTTAGTTTTTGCATTAACACAAACATTGCAAAATATCCCAAATTATCACAATCATATTTGTAAATGTTTCTGTAAACAGAAACGCACATGTGAATTGAAATACGATGTTAGTGAAGAGAATTACAGATCAAAAACATAGACCAGTCCTATCCTAACTATGTTATAAAAAGGCAACTTAAATTGTACCCCCCTCTTATCTGATCTCAATATGGCGGCGGGGACTTTCCGACATGGCTTATAACCATAGAGATCTATAAATAAACTAGAGGGCGCACTCAGAATATTAAAGGGAATTAAATTTACTACAAGTTGATAGCACATTTAATAAGCTTGGTGATGATTTGCATTACAATTTTGGGCAAAAAATCTGATTTTTGACAATTTTTCCCAAAAATATGAATTGCGCCAAAATACATATTTTTCCATATTTCAAAAATCATTTCCACTAAAGAATTGAAACCTTCCAGTAAACTGCCCATATGTATGATTAATATTGTGTGAACATGACAAATTCATTGCTTTTTTAACAAGAAAGTTATAGTGCTCCAAAGTTAACACTTTGCTATACGTTTAACTTGCATCGGCTTTGCTTCCTAATCACTATCTGAGTCGCTGCTATTGTCACTGATCTCGGTTGTTCCGATGTCCTGCATCCTGCTACATTTGATTGATAGTCCTTGGCAGCGGCACCCTATGTAGCATGGGACTGCCTTCTTAGCACATGAGCAGTTCTTCTTGCAGCCCTTAGCACATTCGCACGATATTGCCATCATCATCGACACGGGCCAGGCTGGGTGGGTACATGGAACGGGAACCGCATGCTGACCATCCAGAGTCTACCCAAATTCTGTCCAGGGTGAGATTTGTGACTTGGCAATATACGCAGTCTTATCTATGATCGTTGCAAGGGCAGCCCTCTTTACGTGCAGAAGGAATGCGTCTTCTGTGGGGGGGGGCTAGAGCTTTAGGAGAGTAGATCTGTTGTTCAAAACTGTTGTATGCCATGAGCTTGCCCAGATCAGACTCCTGGAAGCCATCAGCTGCTGATGTGTAAACAGATGTGGTGATGGTTCTTGCCTGCTTGATGAGGTCTTCTGATACGATGTCAGTAGGGTTCTCACCAAACTCTTTAATCATGGGTATGTCGAGACTCAAGCTGCACTTGAACCATGCCTTCTTTCCGGTGAAGCAAGGATAACTCGTAGTGTCTCTGCCACTCAGGCTATAGATGAAGGGCATTGCACGACACTGTGAAGTTCTCAGTGTCACCACCATTTCATGGATTGTCAAGTATGTGTTCTGGGCTGACTCACCCATAGTTTTGGTAGATTTCCCAGATGTGTTGCTCCATAGTGTAGACACATGGTAATAATGGCTGTGTCATTGGCGTGGATAACTACTCTTTCAACTCCGTCATTCTGGACACTGTACAGAGTATGCAGAATTATCCTTGTATCAGCCTGCTTCTGCGTCGATTCTAGAGCAGGAACATCCATAACAGACTCTTGTGATTAATACGCTCTTCGTCTCTTCTGTGAATTCACCACCCAGGTATAGATGAGTTGGGCCAACAGCAGGGTTCAGATGTTTATTCTTACACCATTTCTTACAGAGAATGTTTAGGAGGTCTGGGGCCTGGAGGCTTTGGGTCAAAAATCACATTTTGGCCCAAAATTGTTATGAAAATCACCACCAAGCCCATGTGGTATCATCTTGTAGAGAATTTAATTCCCTTTAATATGATACCACACACATGGTGACAGAAGGTTCTATTCAAACATTATCTTCAAAATTGGTCAATATTAGTTACACATGGTGGCCATTTTGAAAAATGGGATTTACGTATCTGACGCTGCGTATCTGACGCTGCGTATCTGACGCTGCGTATCTGACGCAGACGCACATCGTGACAAAAACGTGTATATGTGTCAATTTTCCAAAGGGCCATTTTTTCCAAATTGCCATTCATACTCCATAGCCTTAAGCCATCATCTGGGCTGGGGGCACCTACCTGCCTGGTGTAAGTTACGGGCAGTTCCAGCTAATCACTGTTATGATGGGACGTTCTAAACGACAACGCTTAGCAACGAAGGCCCGTGCAATCGACATTTCGGCTTGCACACGAGAAAAACACGTACAAACGGGTCTAGTTCGACCTTACCTATAGCATCAACATATAATTCATGAATCCGGAATAAATACAACTTAATAATAAATCATATATCATCTCAGAAATCGTTTACTAGAATCCGCATTAACGCGCCATGAAAGCGAGAGAGTGCATCTCTGCCGAAACGCGGAGAACAGTCCGCGAGAAACATAGTCAGCGACTTGCTGAGGTTACTATCGCGCGCGTGTGTATCATTGCCCGCCAACAACGTAAAGCCATGCAGCTATCAATCACCGAGAGAAGTGGATACCCTGTTATACGCAAACTAATTCCCCTGCGAAAAATTCCCGCGCCGTCTGCATGTAGTTACGCCCACGTTGTGCTTCGCGCTTGTTCCAGAATCCAATTAAGAAAACCAATTAAGATTATCTGCTTCTTTGCTGATTTTATTGGGTGAAAGCTGTCTAATGCAACCGCGGGAAATTTTTTCGGCATTGTCGCAGCAGTAGAGCCCTTACGAAATCTCGCCTGCGTCCGCTGAGTAGTAGTATAGTAGAACCCCTACGAGCATTCGCATAGCGGTCGTTTTCGTTTTCAAAAGCGTTTCCCTCATGGCTAACGAAGCCGCACGTTCACAGCGGTCTACTTTAATTATCTTCAAAAAATTAACTGTGCCACACGAGATTGATAGGCGATTAACAGGCGCATTACGCGTGCCATTTCTCTGTGACATTTTCTACAAGGGTAATGGTCACACGAGAGGCAGCATAGCTTAAACTCAGAACGATCGGGTGCAAATTGCCCGTATTTCATAGCACTTTACTCGACCATTCTTCTCAACTTAAGCGGGAATTTTTACTTGTTTTTATCGTGATAATTTAATATATCGTTAATTATTACTCGCGACTATAGAGCGCAAGAGAGTTCGAACAAACGTAAAATGTTCGTAAAGTAAATCGTGAATAATTGAATCGAGGCCGAGTAGCGAGCTGAACTATATAATAGAAACTGGTTATATGTAGACGATCAACTATATATAAGCGCGATGTAACTGAAGTGCGGAATATACACACAGGCGGTAGGTTGGTCTGGTTTAGTTATGCGTACCCACTAAGCCTAGGCGCTTCACGAATTTTCTATGGTAAAATTTGTAAAAAAAAAATTGCCATTTTTTTACATTAAAAGTAAGAACTAACGGGACTAAACAAATCGTCAAATTCTTACCTGATAAGATTGTTTCTCAACTAGTTAAAAATCCAAAAAACCTGGACGATTTGAATTAATGTTCTTAACATTACTAGTCACTACCAACAACGTTAATAAATTCCCATTCTACATAATATAACTACTAGTATAGAATAAAAAAAGAGTTTATTAGTCGTTATAATTTGTTCATTTATATTCTTTTATCTTCTCAATGGTGGCTTACTGCATCTTCATCTCTGTAGATGCGTGTCCTCACCATCAGCGTATGGTCGCGACGCAGATCGCCGCTGCTCTGTAAGCTAGCAAGCATATAGACCGAGTCGCAGTAAAACCCTTACCCAATTCTTCTACGTACTATGAATAACGCCACACTCAGGTGGCAAAACAACCGTTTGTTAATGCGGACGCCTAACGATGGCTTTCTTTCGACGCAATGTGTTTCGCCTCGCGGAACGTGAATTCGTGAAGCCACGCGTGCCGCTTATCGTTCTAAAGTATGCCTTAATTGAGGCTATAGAAACGAGGCGCCCTTCTCGTTATACGCAACCGCACATCTTCCAGTGGCGAATGCGGAGATTTTCAGGCGGAATCGGCGCATGCAATCTAAGCTGCGGAAGCCAGCTTGGATAGTAAAGTGCGCGGTTAGTTAACAATCGCAGTGCAGCTCGCGTGCAGCTCGGGCATATAAACGAAGCCGCAGCGAAATGCGAGCATCTGACGCGCCCTGCTACTCATCCGCATTGATTTCGTCGCAGTGTCATGTAATATGCGCTTTAGGCAATGACCACGCGTAGGCGCACCGCCACAGTTGCTCTATCTGCGAGCAGACACGAGCAGGTCGTTGACAGCGCAAGCCGCATTGCGCGCTACTAATGCATCCTACCGAGAACTGCTCCTGATTGCATCTCGCCGTCTGGGCTGCGCCCCCGTGGACGCGGGGGCTTGCTAGTTCAGAAACACCTAAATTGACAATGCTAGCAAGCGTTAATGATGATATCACTTAACGCGGCAAGCTCCACTGCAAAAGTCGTCACGACATTCTACAACTCTGACTCCATGGCATATGGAGCGCTCATAACGGCGGTTTTGTTGGACCGGGTCGCCGTCCCTTGGACACGGGCGGCGCGGCGACGCTTGTATTTAGGCCGAAGAACGCTCGAAAGATTTTCGCACGCGACAGTTATTCGCTAAGCGAGTCGCTAAGCATTAACTAATAGGCCGTAACGTTACGACGTTTCTGGCCACGGACTGCTACTATGACCCTCGTCGGAATAGGCAAGCGGCTGCAGAGCGTACAGGGATCTAGCCATGACCCGCTAGCGACTGTGGTATACGCGACAAGACCACAGCTCAAGATAATTGCATGAGAGTGGGCTATACAAGTCGCGCAAAAGGATGGAGCAATCTCTGCGACGATTTTCGACGCCAGGAAGCACTTGAGTGCCATCACGACAACAAGGGAAATGCATCTAATAGCATTCTATGCAATCGGAGAAGGAAACCACGCCGAACTGCTGCCATATTTGTACGCCGAAGGAAATTTTGTGGCCATTTGATCTGCTCCGCGGATTTGAGAAAATAGCTAGTGCACGCGAGAAAGTGAAGCGCATACACCGCATACCGACAAGATACAGATGGATACTACGGAGCGAGGAAACGAACCCAACTATGCCGAAAAGGACGCCGATTGCAAAAACCCAGAATCCATCGTCGTCGCTTGTCTTTTCGGCGGGCGGGAAAAAAGGAAGAAGTCGACCACTCATGCCGACAACGAAAAAAATCGCTCATCACGTGGCCGCGCGTATAGCGAAGGAAAAATATCTAATGTGGCGGGCAGGGCCGAGAGTCGGCTAAGGGCCGCATTCTGACGTGAAAGGATCCTGTTGCGCGTCGCGCTTCTACGGGAGCAACTCACAACGTTAAACTCGCCGCCATATCATGCGGTGGATGCTGAAGCGCGTGACGTGTAGGGTTACAAGGAATGACTTCAACGTGTAGAGGCGCTGGCAAAGCATGCCGACAGGCGGCGAGAAAAGAAAGAAGCCTGCGTAGATAGCGAGAGGAGAAAGAAGAGAGAGAGCTATATATTTATATATATATATATATATATATATAATATACACATACATGTATATTATAGTTAATACCAATATATAAAGTGTTTAAAAAGTGAATCGAAAATGCTCGCTACCTGGGGTCGTCTGGCTAGGATGCCTCACGTTGATTCATGTTGACAGGGTTACTCGTGATACGTCTTCTAATCCATCCGGTATTCGAGCCGTAGGTTGAGTCCGTATGGTTGGATGGTGTTTAGATTGTGGATCAAGGCTTCTCTTTCTTGTCTGTCTCGCGGATCGTGGCGTGGGTCGGTGGGTCCGAAAAATTTTTTAAGGCCCCTGAGAAAATCCGCTGGCGTGTGGTTGTCGCCGTGTAAAATGAGCACTAACGGGTTTGCTCATGTTCGTTGTTTGTCACGGAGGTGTTCAACTATGCGATGCTTGAGTTTACGCTGTGTCTCTCCTATGTATAATGGCCGGGGGCATTGCGATCCGGAGATTTCGTAAGACGAGGTTTGTGGGATGGCATGTGAAGATGCGTGATGTATTTCCGGATGGGGGAGGGAAGGGTAAGACGTGTGTGAGTTGCCGTGCTGCACGTGGAGCAGCGAGTACGCCTGCATCGGCGTGTGCTGGCGATGGAAGTGTGGCGACCATTAAGCCTGGTGAGCTGAGGGATAGGGTGTGGGGGGGACAGTGTTTCTGCGCGATAATGAGCGCGCCTGCAAATTTTTACCGTCTGCTTAGGGCGAAGATAGCGATTGGTCGTGAATGTTTCAGGGCGGCGGTGAGGCGTCAGAACAGTGCAGTGCTTTTTGGATGATCTGTTTGATCTGTGGGTTTGCTGGGGTTGTATTCACGTGATAAAGGGAATTCTTAGGTTTGTGTTTATTGCTTTTGGTTTGGTTGATTAGCAGATTCTCGTTGAGCATTGTGACCATTTTTTGTATGGACTTATCTAGCAGGTCTGAGCTTGTACCCGTTTTAGGAACAGGTGGCTTGAACTCCTGGCAGCGGTGTCGAAACGCGCGTTGTTTGAGGCAGATCCTTTTAGGGCGGAGGAATTGGCCCGTAGGGGATGTTGTCTATGAGTGCCTTTGGAGTGAGCAGGAATTAGTTCCTGAGGTATGGGTGGCAGTCTGTGGGTTTACAGTACACGTCTGGTTTTGTAGGGACTTGTCGAATGATTACCCGTAACGTCTAGAAAGGGGAGCATAGCGAGCTGTGAGATTCGTGCATTTTGATGTAGGATGGAAATCTAGTTAGGTTTGTGACAAAAGAGTCCAGGCTAGGGCCGATGGGTCCTAGATAAGAAGATATCGTCAATATATTCTTCCAGATGAGGGCGGTTGTGTGTTCGGATGATAGACATTGCGTTTCTAGATTTGTCCATGAAGAGGTTGGCATAAGACGGTGCATGTTTGACGGCCGCATAGCTGTGCCTTGTAATTTGTAAGTAGTGGTGGCTTGTTGACTGAAAGTTGTTCTGGTTCAGGAGTCAGTTCTGGCTATTCTCTAGGAGATTCTGTGGAAGGTTTCTGCGGTGTCGTCGTGTGTGTCTAGGGCTGGCGCAGTGCTTGTATTTCCTTCGTCGTTGGGGATGTTTAGTGTAGAGAGAGGCTAACTTCCAGTGTTACAGATAAGTGGCATCGGGAGGTAGTGGGGGGAATTTATTATGAAAGATAGGAGTCTCAGTTGTCCTATTTTACGAGGGTATGTTGGCTTACTCAAGGTTATTTTGATGTGGTGGTCCATCGAAGCGAGATCTATTTCGGTTTTGGGGTATTGTTTGCGGTAGGATGGGTCTACCCGGGTTGCCTTGTTTGTGGCACTTTGCAGGATTATAGAAGTTTGGTGTACGGGTATGGCTTTTGGCGTGAGCACGAGTATTCTTTATTGTTGATTTCTCCTGTGTCGTTACGCCTTTGAGCGAGGGAGTTCGTCTTATCTCTATTCTGTGTCTAGGGGTGAGGTCTTGGTTTGTGGGACGAGATAGTGGTAGTATTGTTGAGTGTCTCATGCTATTCTGCGAATGTAGTCTACGCGGTTATGATTGCTATACTCCAACCCTTAATCGCAAGGTTATGATAGACTAGATCTTCGTTTTTGGTCAGTGATCCAGGCGCTAGTCGCTGTTTGGGTAGGAAAATTATGGAAAGGGGGCTTTAGATTGTGGCGGCAAGCGCGTCGCCTGAGTCCGCAGGTTTGATGGAAAGTTTCCCAGTATGGGTTTCTGTTGGGTGCGGGAGTCCATAGTGGATGGTGGTCTGAAATGCGATCTGCTGGTTCCTGGCATTGTTTGGCAGCCGAAGAATTCCTTCAGTCATGAGGCGACGGAAGAATTTTTGAGGCTGCTAGGATGGCGGACCGGTCGCGGGGGTGGGTGGTGGTGGGAGAGAAGCCAGTCGCTTGCCAGTAGTTTTGTTCTTCGTGTGGTGAGTACGAGGAAAGGTTGAACAGAGGGATGGTTCGAGAAGGTGGTTGTGTTATTCGCCGTTTCGGTTTATAATGTTTGGGTTATGTTTTTTGGGGGGGTTTTTTTCTTTTAAGGGGGTTGTGAGGTGTTGAAACGTGTTGTAGGTTGAGTATTTCGTGTATTGTGTGCCTTCGTTTTTTTGATGTCTAGAGTGGGCTATAAAAGTGCTAGGTGGCAGACTATCCGTGGGGAAGGTTTTTAGTATGTCTCCGCATTGGCTCTGGTGAGCGATGTGAGATCCTGTGCCTGGGGGCGGTTTGTGTTTTTGGTATGTTTTGTAGCGCCTAGGGAGGCCTGTTGTAGGTCTTGGCCCCCTTCCTGCGCTTCACGTTTTTTGGGGGTTGTTTGCGTCTGGCTCTCTAGTTGTGGTCTGTTTGTTATGCGGCGGCTCTTGCGTTGCTCTTTCGCCGCATGTGTTTTTTTGTATGGCTTTAGGCTTTCTCGTCGGCGTATGGATTGTTGCCGTTGTGCTGCGCGTTCGTTTGAGTGTATCACAGCCAGGCTTCTCTTTCTCCGGCTTAGTTGAGGAGCCAGTGATTTTCACCAGTTCCCGCGGGAGATGTTATTGTTGCGCTTCAGTTTCTTAGCGGTGTTTTTGGCAATAATCCTATGGTTTGTTATGGGCATATGCTTCTTGAACTGTGTACGAGAGGCGTGCGGCAGGTGAGCATGAACTCTTTCATTCATGTTGCGACGACTGTAGCATTTTCTGAGCATCCATGATTGGTGGATGTGATGCTTGTCTCAGGCTTCTCTTCAAATGAGATTTGTGAGTCTCGTACCTGAGAAGCTTGTCCTTCAGGTTTCGTGCAGCCTTGCGAACAAGGCTCAGCTTCTGTGGTACTCGTAACGCCTTGTGCGTTTTTTGTTGACTATTGATTGGATTGGAGATGTTTGCATGCGTCTAATCGATTATAGGGGTGGTCATTAGGGTGTTACTAGTAGACTTTAACGCGGCTGCATGACTGGCCGAGTCTTTCTGTAGTTTTTCTTTTTTCTCTTCTTGTCGTGTTGCGCGAAGAGGTAGGAATTTAACTTTCGCTGTCTCCCTTGCGTTTTGGGGGAGGGTAAGTCTAAATCATAAGTGTGGTGATAAGGGTGGCGCTGTACCCGGATCCTGGGATGCTGGGCCGTCCTGGTCTGGTGAATTTTCACAACATTATCACACACATTATTACAAATATATTTATAAGATATATATTATATATAGATCACTCGGAGAGCAGAGACTCCGGCAGCAGCTGAATTTCTCATGTGATATTTGTTAATTAATTAATTAATTAATGAAAGTGGAAAAATTAATGTAATAATAAATAAATTAAATAAATTAATTGATGCGGATTAGTGCGATGCGTGCATTTGTGTGGAGGAACTGGTGGTTGCCCCTTAGCCTGTGGTTGCGTGTTATGTAAGTCTCCGAGGCCGCGCACGCGAGCGGAAGTGAACTGAAACGTGCATGGTAACACACGAAATCACACAGAACAGCACCTCAATAAACATCCGGCCGTGAAAGACATAACCCGCGCCATGCCAATAGAGAGAGAGAGATTGAGAGAGAGAAGAGGAGAGAGAGATAGAGAGAGAGAGAGAGAGGAGAGAGAGAGAGAGGAGAGAGAATAGAGAGAGAGAGGAGTAGAGAGAGGCCGCGCGCGGCGCGCGTAGGAAAGAGGAGAGAGAAGGAAGGAGAAGGAATGAAAGAAAAGAATCGAGGAAGGTGGAGGTAAAATGGAGGGGGGGAGAGAGGTCAGTGCAAAAATGGAGTCAGCAGCCTACACGCGGCGCAGACGACGCGCGGGCAACACACCACACACACAGCAACACACACACTACACCACACACAGCACAACACACACACACTACCACACACACACACACAGGCACACACACATCAAACACAATACACCATCACACACTCACACAGGGGAGATACGCAGGCACAGTTGACGCTCTGTTGGAGCTGCGGTTGAAGAAATCTGCGCAAGGTCATTTGTACTTCATATACTACAGCCAGCAGGCAGCAGATGAGAAGGAACAACAACGAAAACGACGTCTGGCATTGGGTAGAGGCTGTGGGGAGCATGCGTGGCAGCAAAGACAAGTCGCGCTGTCCAATTCATCGCGTTATCGCTAGTGCCTGAGCGAATTCGTCAGACAGGGGAACAAGGCGTCGAGAGTGCTCTCTACGCGATGCTGCGAGTGTTCAGTCGTAAATAGTGCGCTTGTTATTTCGGCGGCGGGGATTAAAATTAACACGTGTTGGTTAAAACTCTCGTCGTCTCTCTCATCTGCTCTCTCTCTCTCGCGCGCAGCATCTCTCGTCTCTCTCTCTCTCCTCCTCTCTCTCTCTCTCTCTTCTCATCTTCTCGCTGCTCTTCTGCTGCTTCGCGCGTGGCTTCTTCTCGCGTTCTCTCGTCTTCTGTCGGCAGCTCTCTCTCTCTCTCGTGCGTGCTCTCTCGTCTCATCCGGGCGCGCTCTTCTCTCTCGTCTCTCTCTCTCTCTCTCGTCTCCTCTCTCTCCTCGGTCTCATCTCTCACTCTCTCTCGTCTCTCTCTCTATCTCTCTCTCTCTCTCTCTCTGCTGCTCTCTCCTCCTCTCTCTCTCTCTCTCTATAAACCTGGCGAAGGCGACGAGTAGAGAAATAAAAACGCGCGTTGGCAGATTTACACCGCGTGTACGCCGCGCGCGCGCGCTTTCGCGATCCAAAACTCGACATTTTACTGCCGCAAATACCGCATCACGCCCGATGATAATGGCTGCTAGGTGAGTGACGTCGACCACACAGAAAAAGTGGCCCTCCCTCTCAGCCCGTGCACGGCGCTGTTGCTAACATTTGCACATGCACTCCGCTCGGAAATCATGCACTCTCGCTCGTCGGAGTGCGTGCGTGTTCCGAGACAAAACGGGGCTTTAATTATATTGTTCGCACTTCCTGCCTCCATTACTCGCACTTCAGTGAAAGTCAGCGCTATCGCTGCCGACAAAAATGACGTCGGCAAATGTCACGTAAACAGAGCGAGAGAGACAAGGAGAGAATGGAGAGATAGAGAGACAAGGAGAGGATGGAGAGATAGAGAGACGCAAACGTCGCCGCGTGCGCACACAGACAGCAGCACTCACACAGCAAGCAACACGCACGCACAACGCGCTACAGCACACACACACACACACATGCACAGTTCCCACACGCACATATTATGCCAGCGTACAATGCACATGCAGCAGCGTGCCAGGCACATGCACGTGCCCATGATATAAGACGCGCGCGCCGCGCGCACACACACACACACACACACACACACACATTCACACACACACACACACACACACACACACACACACACACACACACACAACCACCACACACACAACACACACACAAAACACACACACCACACAACACCACTACACACACCAGCACACACACACACACACACACACACCCACAACACACACACACACAACACACACAGGCCAGTTGTGCTCCATAGGCGTCTATGTCCCCAGGGTTACTGCCGGAACGTACCCTGGGCTACCGTCGGTATACCGAAGTACCGCTGGTCACTATTTGAATTACGGTTTAGGGTTAAGATTCGGGTATGTTTAGGGTTTAGGATTATGGTTAGGGTTCGGTTCGGGTGTTTAGGGAGTGGCGTAGGCGCTCTTGACTCTGTAGGAAGTAGGCGTACGGTCACATCGATTTAGTCGGAATGTACAGGGTACGTCCGGTATAAGCGCGCAAATACTGTACCGCAGGGTACGTTCTATACGCGTCGGATCCGGAGTACTCCGGGAAAGATAGGACCCTCTCACAGCGCTAGTTGTCGGATATTAGTTCACGTGGCAGTTTGACGTGAATGGTTGCATCTATCATGACGCCGCAGCTACTCGTATGTCTATATCTTACTATGGCTCCACAGTAGCATATTTCTATATATGGCGAGTGGTTCGCCTGTGTGTTGATTGCACTTTATGCTTATTATTGCTAAGTTACATGTCGATTCTAGGCCGATGGGTTCGGAAGAAAAAGAGAGCTGATGAGAGGGAAGCACGAGAGAGAGAGATGAAGAGAGAGAAGAGGAGAGAGAGAGTAGAGATTAGAGAGAGAAATGAGAGAGGATAGAAGTGAAAGAGGCGCGAGAAGAGTGTTGTGTATGTGTGCTGAGAGAGGAGAAGAGAGAGATGAGAGAGAGAGAGAGAGAGAAGAGAGAGAAAATAAGAAGACTATGGAAGAACGATAGATATCGAGAAAGAGAAGGCGAATCATGCGAGAGAGGTAGCATGAGTGGTGTGAGTGTGTGAGAGAGAGAGAACAGAGAGTGAAGACGAGAGAGAGAGAAAGAGAGAGAGTTGCTGTGTGATGTGTGTGCGCGGTTTGTGTGCGGTGTGTGTGCGTGTGTGTGTGTGTGCGTGGTGTCTTCGGTGTGTGTGTGAGGGGGAGCAGTCGAGAGAGCGGGAGGCGGAGAGATGAGGAAGTGAGAGCGCGAGTAATTCCGTTAACATAAATGCGAGGCGCTCACCTACATCGTGAGTCAGTGAGTGAGCTGATGTGAATCTAAGTGAGACGAACGATGACGACAGAGTAGAATTGAACTCGACGCCATCAATATCCGCTGAAAAGATACATTATATAGATATTGTGTTCTATTTAGTAGTAAGGACTGGGCAGACGCTACTGGTTTCATCAACAGTGCTGCCCCAGAAGTCACGCTATAATAGAGCGGTAGAAGCGCTCTCTGGCTTAACAGAAATATAATCTATATCTGCAGATATAATCTGGCTTTTTTACAAAATATAAGTAATTCTGTTCACGATTTATGGTTAAAGTTGCTGCATTAATTGCCTATTTTACTATACTTGTTCGATGTGACACATACACTCGTGACCCATACATAGCCGCATAGCAAGCACATTAATGTGAGAAAG
>NW_014577173.1:376521-391974 GCF_000485595.1 Priapulus caudatus | reverse complement strand
GAGAGAGAGAGAGCGAGAGCGCGCGCGCGCGAGAGAGAGAAAGAGAGAGAGAGAGCGAGAGCGCGCGCGCGCGAGAGAGAGAGAAAGTTTTAACCAACACGTGTTTAATTTTACGCCGCCGGGCCGAAAATAACAAGCGAGCTATTTACGACTGAAACTCGCAGCATCGGTAGAGAGCGCCTTCGACGCGTTGTTCGCCCTGTTGACGAATTCGCTCAGGCAGCTAGCGATAAGCGATGATTGGACAGCGGCGACTTGTTTTGCTGGCACGCATGCTCCCCCGGCCCTCTACCCATGCAGCACGTCGTTTTCGTTGTTGTTCCTTCTCACTGCTGCCTTCTGGCTGTAAAGTATATGAAGTACATGACCTTGGCAGATGTTCTTCAACCGAGCTCCAACGGGCGTTCGTGCCTGCGTATCTCCCCCTGTGTGTGTGTGTGTGTGTGTGTGTGTGTGTGTGTGTGTGTGTGTGTGTGTGTGTGTGTGTGCCCGTGCGTGTCCGCGCGTGCGTGTGGGTGTGACTCCATTTTTCGCACTGACTCTCTCCCCCTCTCCTTTCACTTTTCCACCTTCCTCGCTCTTTTCTTTCATTCCTTGCTCTCTGTCGTTCTCTCTCCTCTCTTCCCTACGCTCTCTCTCTCTCTCTCTCTCTCTCTCTCATTCTCACTCCTTTCGAATTATCCTATATATATACTGACTGTGTAACGACTTTATCTACCTAACTTTATTTACCCCCCCCCCTTTTTTCAAGAATAACAATGTATATGTGTGTGTCTGTGTTTCTCTAGCTCTCTCTCTTCTTTTCTCTCTCGCTATCTACGAGGCTTTTTCTTTCTCGCCGCTGTCGGATGCTTTGCCAGCAGCCTCTACACGTTGAAGTCTTCCTTTGTAAGCGGCACTTTACGCGCTTTCAGCATCACCGCATCATGGCGGCGGGTTTCACGTTGTGAGTGCTCCCGTAGAACGCGACGGCAACGGATTCCTTTCACGGTCAAGATGCGGCGCTTAGCTCGACTCTCGGCTGCACATTAGATATTTTTTCCTTCGCTATACGCGCGGCGCACAGTGACGATGGATTTCGTTCGTTGTCGGCATGCAGTGTGCGGCTTCCTTCCTTTCTTCGCCGCCGAAAAGAAAGCGACGACGATGGATTTCTGGCGTTCTTGCAACGGCGTCCTTTTCGGCATAGGTTAAAGTTTCTTTCCTCGCTCCGTAGTACTCCGATCATGGTATATTTGTCGGAATGCGGTGTATGGCTTCCCTTTCTCGGCGTGCACTAGACTTATTTCTCAATCCGCGGAGCAGATCAATGGCACAATTTCCTTCGGCGTACAAATAGCAGCAGTTCGGCGTGGTTTCCTTCTCCGATTCCATAGAAATTGCTATTGATGCATTTCCCTTGTTGTCGTGATGCACTCCAAGTGCTTCCTGCGTCGAAATGCGTCGCAGAGATTGACTCCATCTTGTTGCGCGACTTGTATAGCCACTCTCAGCAATTATCTTGACTGTGGTCTTGTCGCGTACACACAGTCGCTAGCGGGTCATGCTAGATCCCTGTAACGCTGCAGCGTTGCCTATTGCACGAGGGGTCATAGGTCAGCAGGTCCGTTGCCAGAAACGTCGTAACGTTACGGCTATAGTTAATGCTGTAGCGACTCACTTACGAATAATGTCGCGTCGAAAATCTTTCTGGCGGCTTCTTCGGCTAAATGACAGCGTCGCCCGCCGCCCCGTGCCAAGGGACGCGACGTCACACGTTATGACGTCATATGCCATGACGTCATGAGTGTCAGATGTCGTGACATTTTGCAGTGGAGTGCCGCGTAAAAGTGATATCATATTAGACCTATGCTAGGCATGTCAATTTAGGGTGTTTCTAACTACAACCCCGCGCGTCCAGGCGGGGGCCAGCCCACGGCGAGATGCAATCAGGACAGCTTCTCGGTAGGATGCATTAGTAGGCGCTATGCGGCTTGCGTGTCTAACGACCTCGCTTGCGTGTCTGTGCAGATAGAGAACTGTGGCGAGTGCGCCTACGCGGGGCTCATTGCTAAAGCCATTATTTACATGACACTGCGACGAAATCAAACGGATGAGTAGCAGAGCGCGTCAGATGCTCGCATTTGCTGCGGCTTCGTTTATATGCCGAGCTGCATCGAGCTGCACTCGATTGTTAACTAACCCGCACTTACTATCCAAGCTGGCTTCGCAGCTTAGATTGCAGCGGCCGGGATTCGCCTGAAAATCTCTCGCAGATTCGCCCTGAAAGATTGTCGGTTCGTATAACGAGAAGGCGCCTCGTTTCTTTAGCTCACGATTAAGGCATACTTTAGAACGATAAGCGGCACGGTGGCTTCGACCGTAATTCACGTTCGCGCGAAAACATTGCGTCGAAACGAAACCATCTGTTAGCGTCCGCATTAACAAACGGGTTTTTTCCCCCTGAAGTGTGCGTTATTCATGTAACAAAGAATTGGGTAAGGGGTTTTACTGCGACGGTATATATGCTTGTACATTAACAGAGCACGCGATCTGCGTCGCGACCATACGCTGATGGCTGAGGACACGCATTACAGAATGAAGATGCATAGCCGACCATTGAGAAGGTAAAACGAATATAAATGAACAAATTATAACGACTAATAAACTCTTTTTTATTCTATACTAGTAGTATATATTATGTGAATGCAGGATTTTATTAACGTGTTGGTAGTTGACTAGTCCGCCGGCTGGAGGTATGGAAGGCTGCTGGCTTGTTGCGATGTGTGTGCGTGTGCGTGCCGTGCCAGAACAGGTCTGCGGTGTTGCGTAGTGGCCGTGGCGTGTGCGGTGTGACTTGTGCGTGTGCGTGTGCGTGTGCGTGTGCCGTGGCGTGTGCGATGCAGTTCGTCGCGAACAATGTGCCGCAACAGTGTCATATAATAAATAGTTATTCATTATTGAAATCGTTCTGACGCATACGCAAAGACCTGCGTACGCCTAAAAGCGACTCCACGATCCTTTTCACCACATCTCCGCTGCGACATAACAGCACATCTCACATGACCATTATAAATATATAGAGCCCATTGATACACACGACTAGAATGTAATAGCGCAAGTTAAAAACGATATGCAATTATGTGAAATGCTAAACATTTATCACGCGAGCTGAATATATTTATAGCGAGGGAATTAAATAGCATATTATTGAAATCGTTCGCGATACGCAAAGACCTGCGTACCGCCTAAAAGCGACTACCCACGTCCTTTTCACCACATCTCCCTGCGACATAACCACCACATCTCACATGACCATATAATATATAGAGCCCATGATACACACCGACTAGAATGTAATAGCGCAATTAAACGATATGCTATTATGTGAAATGCTAAACATTTATTACGCGAGCTGAATATATTTATAGCGAGGGAATTAGGAAAACGAGATCCTGCCGCCAATACACACACACACACACGAATTTCGAACCTTTTAGCATTCATCTTGCACGAGCGGAAATAAAAACGATGTGAACCGTCGTATCTTCCATCATAATTGCAAAATCGCGGTGCCTGCACTAGAGCCACGCAAATAGCCGCACACGAAGTCTGGCTATATAGGGCAGCGCGCCTAGGCGAAAACAAGTAAATTCAATTATTGAGACATCGTTTGGAGATGTCGGCGAGCGCACTGGCTCCTAAATTAGCCGGATTGTGCTTTTTTCGCGAAACGCGCAAAACGGTCTCGCCTCTTTGAAGCTGTCGCATCGGCTCAACGTAATATCCTCGCTCTCGAATTAGCGAGAGTGTCGGCAAGCGCGCGCCGATATACGCCTGTCATTCAGCCGCCGCCGCTGCGACAGCAAATAATCAATTGAAAATATCGGCGCGGACGACAACACGAGCGCCAATAAATAATAGTTGCCGCGATTTATTCGAAATTGAAGGCGACTGGCAAAAGCGCGTTGTCACACGTCGGCGCGGCATAGTGTATTAGTGTGTGTGTGTGTATACTTATAAGTAACGACGGCCCCGCGGAAAACCACGATGATGAAAAGCGCAGGCGAGAAAAATGCACCTCGCTGTGATTGTGATATGCGAGGGAGAATCGCTGGAAATCTACTCCTCTTCATAAGCGATTCCGCTTCGCATTATAGTTTCACAAACTACCGCTGGGCGGCGCTAGTGTCGGCGGCACTACGTAAATATTGGCATAATATATATTAGTTTCGAAACGTTTTTTCCAGGCGGCGATTTGATCGATTCAATTACAGATCAATCACTCGCCTGCGCGTGTATTTCACGAACACGTCGCGCGTGTGGACGCAGCGGATGCGAGTTGTTTAGATTTTACAAGAACAGGAAGTGACGTTATACACGATAAGGACCGATATGTTTGATTTGAATTGTCGCAGGAAGTGACCTAATATATTGTCAATTTACAGCTAACGTCGTGCGCAAAGTGGCATATTCTCATTCCTAGTCGTCTCGTAAGCAACAGATATCTCACATCTAGTGTTATTAACCACAGATATTCACCGATAAGATATTCAGATCTAATGCAGATTGGACGCCGCGCTATAAGTAGAGAGAGAGTCGCCATTTTATATGCGGATACCTGAATCGGATACCTGATAATATATGCGGTGATGATATATGATATATGCGGATACCTGAATTGCACATATCGAGACAGAAATAGATCCGCAAGGCGGCATCCATTTACACGCGTCACGCGTGAAACCTTTCATCAACACAACACGCGCAGCCCGGTGACGTGTTTACGCCGCGCGGGCAGGTGACAATTTCGGTGTTGGCAGAAAGATGCGATATGATATGACTACTAGGCACTTTAATTTAATTTAATTTTTTTTTTAGGGTTAGGGTTAGGGTTAGGGTTAGGGTTAAGTGCTTAGTAGTCATATCCTAAGTGCCTAGTAGTCATATCATATCGCATCTATCTGCCGGGTGCACAATTTCACGCGCAGCGGTCGCGGTTGTTATTCCTACATTGTTATTCCTATGTTACTCACAGGCATATACATCCCTGCGTGTTACTCACAGGTACACATCCCTGCGTGTTAAACTTCCCCGATTGTAGATAAAAATCGTGCCGATGTGAACTCATAATTGCTTGCACGCAGTGGCACATGCAGTGAAGCTGCAATATTGGGCCGTGAGAGCACTCTCCGACATAAAATTCCAACCGAGTAAAAATCGAGTTCATTCAATGTCATGCGCGCTTCCAGATGGATGACCTTCTGCTGACTAGGGTAGTGGCTCAATGATGGCTGTTCGTTTTTCCAAATCTAGCGAACGAAATGAATTCCCTGCGCTGACCGCCGGCTGTAACGCCAGTGTTTTACGTTGCTATGGGAACAAGTTTGCGGCTAATGCGGAGACAACGATTAGCGATACGTTGGCGTTGAGCAGAGTGGGAGCGGGGGCGGTTAAAAAAAGATGTTAAATAAAGAGCGATCGGACATCATAAATTCTCGCCACAGCCGTTGATATCGCATCGTGCTGCCATCTCCCGGTGCTTTCAGTGTGTTTTTAAATTACTTTGCAGTGCGAACTGTCGTAAAAACAATTATACGTGTGTATTCGTTAGTTGCTTCCTCCTATAATATACTGTGCCCAATGGACATTCAAACGATGTGCAAACTAATCGATTTACTTTGTGAGGAAACACACACAGAAACGTTGTATAACCTAGTGCTGCCATCTGTGAATACGCGAATGCAACATAATAGCTACTATGAAAAGTGAATCATGGTTGTATGAGTAGTAGACACGGTTACGTACTTTCCTATATCCGAGCAGGAAGCCTGGTTCGCCACTGAGGGGTATGCTTCAACTGAGCTATCCTCCTGAGCGTTGATAAAAAAAATAGTTGGCGCAATGCAAGCGCCAGACGACTTGTTTCAACTTTGACTCATCAGGTTCTTCAGTGTTTTTGCTTCGTCTGCAAAGACGATACTGGGTATCTTTGCACTCTCAGTTATATACGAGAGAGTGAGGTGAGAGAGAGAGAGAGAGAGAGAGAGAGACTGCGAGAGAGAGAGAGAGAGAAAGAGAGAGAGAGAGAGAGAAAGAGGGAGAGAGAGAGAGAGGGAGAGGGGGGGGGAGACCAGAGACCAGAAGGCCAGAGACCAGAGACCAAGAAAGGTCAATCGACTACGGAAGGAAACAACTTTAAGGCTAGGCATTGTCAGTGAGATTGCCGACCTAATATAAAACAGAATGGTTCTTCGCCTGCGTGTAATTAGCCTCCTTGTCATTATTCACGAATTGCAGATAATGCACGTAATTATGCTTGCCTGCGTTATGCGCAATGGCCGACCTAGAGGAGGTATTTGCAGTGGCAGCAAAACATCTTCCGGATGTACAGCGTGTGTTGGGAGGAACGGAAAGGAATTTCCTCTTCTACAGAGGAGTAGAGTTACGTGCCAAGCATCGCGCTAGCTGTCTGAACGTCCGCGTTGCGAATGACTGCCGCTACTGCAGCTAACCTATAGCTGTCGCCATACGCTCAAATTTCATTTACCAAACGTTCGAAATTTTATTTCACTTACGCCACGCGATGATCACAAATACGACAGTGAGCGGAGAGGTTAATCTAAAAGCTTCCAACACGCGAGCAGCATCGTCATATTTTCTATGAAATCAGATGAAATTTAATAAATGCAAGCCGTTACCGAACAGCTCGTGCAAAGCTATTTTAGAGGCAATGCATGTATGTTATACATGTGCTATATTATTATACACTGCATTATATACTTGCATCGAAAGCGAATCTGAAGCGAGCAATAACTCACTTCTTACAAAGGATTTTCGCTAACTGCTAATAACTTGCAGCCAGACGTACTTATATATAATCAGGAGTCAACGAAACTTGGTTTTATTCACTCCTGATATAATAGCCATATTAGCATATAGTTTGCTAAACAATGTAAGCATACGCACGTATATTAGCATGTCGCTTTTAAGCGCCACTCGCTTTTTATAAAACGCATTATGGCTATATTTAAGAGCTTATAATACTGTTATAGTACTTAATATTGTTTTATTAACTTTTGTTATAATTAAGGTTTATGCCAGTCGAAAGGCTTCAATTGCTGCTGTTTAAATGAGAACAATCATGCTGCCCACTACCACCAGGGCCGTAAGAAGGCCGGAGACAGTGCGGACGGGAGCCGTGGATGGCGCACACTGCAGAATTAATGCCGGTCCGTTGACAATCTCACCGATCCTGTCGCTCTTGCGCAGACTCGACGCTCCTGATGCATCCACATCCACGATCTCCTTTGGCTGTAAACAAATCAAAATGACAAACGAGTTCGGTGTGAGATTAGCTGCTGAGCAATGCAGCGCGGCATTGCGTGTCAGTCCGGGGGGGGGGGATGCGGCTGGCACTTGATTTGTCAGAAGATTCGCCGCAAAGCGACGGACAAGTTGAGTTGTAATTGCAACGATATTGCGCTGTCCACCTGCTGCGTGAGCAATGCGGCTGACGAGTAGAGATACTCCCACACACATACACACATACACACACGCACACGCACATAATACCCTACACACTCTTTGAAGAATATTCATTGTTTTTTTTTAGTTTAATTTAAAATTAAATTAATAATATTCGTTTAATTCTATTAGGATTATTAGGTACATTATCATTAGGATAATCATGTAATTCTATTAGTTTTATTATCAAATTACTTAATTAATTTCGTTAAATGAATTTAATTAAGTTAATTAAACTATATTAGCGCATTATCTTTTTATTATCTAACGGTGGGATTGTTTCGCGCGTGAGAGCGTTGCGGGGAGGGGGCGCCACGCTCGCGGTCTCTCACCTCTTGACAGCGATTGTTCTCAACGATAGGAACGTTTGCTTCGATCATGTGTTCCTCGAACAGCGGGTAGACGCCGCAGCCGCAGTCGAGTCTGTTGTTGTAGAAGAACGTGTAGAAGCGCACGCCGACGATGGCGCGTTGCTCGATGGCGTCGATGTCGTTGTTGTAGATCTGTGCGCATGTAAACGGAGACGACGTGTAGGAGAAGCTGCGAAGCTGAGAAGCAGCTCTCTCAGACAGAGAGATGAAGAGATATAGGAAAGCTCGTGAGCTCGTGTAACAGGCACGTGTGATATACATACAATACATATCTTATACACCAGGCACATACAGACAAGCGACTGGTTTACAAATGCAGTACATATTTACGAGCGTTGAGTCCTGCAGGTCGCAGGCAGCAGGCAGGTCCTCAGTCAGTGATGTCCAGCAGCGACGGTAGCGTGGTGATCCCCAGCAGGTGAGATCAGCGGAATCTGTGTGCTGACAGCGTCGGGAGCTGTCAAGCACCGTGGAACCGTGTCTGCCTTCTTGTCGAAACTGTTCGTTATTTATACTGCTGGAGGAATGCGTGGCCTGCGCGTCAAGGCCTTGTTGCGTGCGGATGGTGCAATTCTGTGTCCTTCTCCAGTATTGTATGGACAACTGAAGGTGAGAGACTTCCTTCTCTAGCGTGAGAATGGCAGCTGGAGCTTCTAGAAGTCCTTGTATTGGGAGTCGCGGCAGTTCGATTCATGCTCTCATATTTTCATAGTACACATTTGTCGGCGGCGTTCGTTGTTTGTTCTTTATTAGTCGACATGCGAGATCAAGGTGTGATGTCCTTCTATAGGTACTAAAATGTCATAGTGTCGCCTTGTGTAGGTGATTACTTTCTCTCTCGCCTTTCTTGTGTCCCGCGCGCGACACGTGTGCGCCACGCGACCGGCGTGTGCGACCCGTGTCGCTCGCTGCGCTCGGCTCATGTTACCTTGACTATTACTAAAATAACCTATGACGTGATTTGCTTACGTTTAATGACCCGTGTCGCTGGGTTTTTATACGGTTTATTCCCATTTCGCCATTTTCCCACTTCGTCATTTGCCATTTCGCCATTAAAAATTCCCACTTCGCCATTTGCCATTTCGCCATTTCCCGTTTCGCCATTTCCAACTTCGCCATTTTCCCATTTCGCCAGTTTCCCACTTCGCCAGTTTCCCATTTCGCCAGTTTCCCGTTTCGCCAGTTTCCCATTCCGCCATTTCGTCCTATCTCCCCACTCTCTAGCGCTCTCCCTGTGATGTTCTTTCTCTCTGCCTCCCCCACTTCTCTTTACCGTTCCCACACACACTCTCTCCTTTGTTCGAGCTACCCCGCGTCTCTCTCTCTATCGTCTCTCGCTCTCCCTTTCTCTCTCTCTCTTTCTCTCTCTCTCTCTCTCTCCCTGCCCCTCTCCTTCTCTATTCTATCCCCCTCTCTCACACATTCTCTCTCACACATACTCCTTTGTTGGCGCTCTCCTGTGTCTTTCTCTCTTCCTCTCTCTATTTTTCCATTTTCTCCCCGTTTTTCTCCCACACTCTCCCACACTCTCTCTCTCTCTTTCTCTCTCCTTCGTTGGCGTTCTCCCGGCGCCTCTCTCTTTCTCCTTCGTTGGCGTTCTCCCGGCGCCTCTCTCTCTCTCTCTTTCTCTCTCTCTCTCTTTCTCTCTCTCTCTATTTTTCAAGTCACTCCTCTTTTCTTACACACTCTCCCACTCTCTCTCTCTCTCTCTCTCTCTCTCTTTTGTTGGCACTCTCTCCGCGTCTCTCTCTCTCTCTCTCTCTCTCTCTCGCTCTATCTATTTTTCCATTCTCTCCAATTTTTTCTCTCACACTCTCCCACCTTCTCTCTCCTTCGTTGGTGCTCTCCCCGCGCCTCTCTCTCTCTCTCTCTCTCTCTCTCTCTCTCTATTTTTCTATTCCCTCGTCTTTTCTCACACACACTCTCCCACTTTCTCTCCTTCGTTGGCGCTCTCCCGCGCCTCTCTCTCTCTCTCTCTCTCTCTCTCTCTCTCTCTCTCTCTCTCTCTCTCTCGCGTGCGCGCGCACCGCCGCGTACCTGGTACAGGTACACGTCGTCCATGCCGTGGAAGGCGTACGTCTCGATGAGACCGATGTGTGACATCGTGATGACGAAGTTCATCGTCTCGCGCGCGCCGTGGAACGCGTCCGTGCGGATCGCGCCGATCGACGCGTTGGCGATCTTCAGATTCGTGAAGCCGTACACGTCCTCGAAGGCTCGACTCTCGATCGCGTCGACAGTAACGTTGCTCATGACGAACGTCCGCACGGACTCGAGTCCCGAGAAGGCGTGCGCCGGCAGCTGGGCGACGCTAAAACCCGAGAGCGTCAGCCGCGTCACGTTCCAGAGACCGCGGAAGGCGTACGGCTCGATGCTGAGCAGGTGCGGCAGATGCAGCTCGAGCAAATTGACGTATTGAAGACCCGAGAATGCGTCGGTGCGCAGCGTGACGATGGGGTTACCTGTAATAGAAGTCAGGTGTTAGTTGGAGACGACAGGTGTTAGCTGTAGCAGACGACAGGTGTTAGCTGTAGCAGACGACAGGTGTTAGCTGTAACAGACGACAGGTGTTAGCTGTAACAGACGACAGGTGTTAGCTGTAACAGACGACAGGTGTTAGCTGTAGCAGACGACAGGTGTTAGCTGTAGCAGACGACAGGTGTTAGCTGTAATAGACGACATATCTTAGTTGTAACAGACTACAATGAATACCTACAGTGATTATGCTGCAGCACATTTAATTGCGCAGAGAAACATTTCTAGCGTCCCATCAAATCCATATTTACAGTTTTCAATAACAATATAATCGAAGCAGGTCCCACAAAACTAACTGCGAAGTGTCAATTCCCCTGGCCGGTCAACCCTGCCCATCTGGGCTCACCGTTAGAGAGCAGCAGCGAGCTAACGAAGCTCGTGCCGTTGAAGGCGTGTCCCTCGATGACCTGAATGGCGTTATGTTCCAGGTCGATGATAATCTTTTTGTTGCGAAATCCTTTTATGTCGCCCATGGAGTTCGACTGTAGAACTTGGATTGCATTGTTCTGCAGGGAGAAAGATGTCAGATCGAATTGCAACGGCCTGATTGATAACGCGTTGAACAGCATTGGGGGAACTGAACTCGTCTTAGTGTGTCATTGTTAGATTCACCTGCACGATCGCGGCGATAATATAACATGTACGATGATAGGGCTTAGCCTACCTGTACAGCGTATTGATTGCCTTACCTGTAAGATGACAGTGATTACATCACCGTTACAACGTACGTATTGATTACCTTACCTGTAAGATGACAGTGATTACATCTCCTGTACAACGTACGTATTAATTACATTACCTGTACGATGGCAGGAATTACCTTACCTGTTCGGTAGGAGGAATTAGTTATGCTGCAACGTAGTTATAGTTCGCAACATGCACAACGTTACCTGTATGGCAGGAGTGTTCACATTACTCGCCTGATGTGGGCAATGAACTTAAGCCTCTATGTAGACTGGTGAGTTAATTTATTTGGCTATACTGAGCTATTACGTGGAAGGTCATTAATTATCCGTAAGATGACAGCCTAACTTGGTTTTCCAAGCGTCAGTAGAGTCAATTAGGCCATCAAGGCGCGTGCTGGTCAGTGATCAGTATTCATGGAGAGAGCGCGCGAGAAAGAGAGGTGGGGGAGTGAGCAAGAGAGTGAGAAAAAGAAGAAGAAAAAGAAGACAAATATATATATACACACACACAGCACACATATTAAATATTATATATATAGTATATATATATAGTATATATATAATATAGGGCGGGAAAAGCAAGGAGGAGCGAGAGGAGACGATAGCGAGAGAGAGGGGAGAGAGAGAAAGAGAGAACAAGAGAGAGAGAGAGAGAGCCTGACGGGAGACGCGAGCTGCCCGCAAGAGAGAGAGAGAGAGAGAGAGAGAGAGAGAGAGAGAAAGAGAAAGAGAGATATAGAGAGAAAGCAAGAGAGAAAGAGAGAGAGATAGCAGAGAGAGAGAGAGGCGGGGAGAGAATGAGAGCGCGCGAGCAAGAGAGAGAGATCATACTGTAGACAAGATCATCGCTTAATTACCCGTATGATGAGATGACTGAGGCGATCCAAGCCTCGAAAGGCGAACGCGCCGACAGCTGCCACGCTGCTGTTGTGTATCTCCACCCGCGTCAGGTACGGCACGCCCTTGAACGCGTCCGTCGGGATGCCGGTCAGCCGACTCTCGCGGATGACCACCGTCGACGTCTCGGTCGGATAGTCGATTGCCTGCGGTAGACTGCTCAGGCCCTTGCACGCGACCCTCATCTCGGGGCGCCCCCTGGTGCCGCGGCTGCTCGCAATGAACGAGCACGTGCAGTCGTCGGGGCAGGCTGCCGCCGACGCGACGGCGACGACAAGAAGCAGTGTCGTCACCGGAAACAGCGGGCGTCGCATCGCGTGCGCGCGTCGTCGGTGACGGGAACACGTGATGGCGAACTCACCTAGTCACGTGATAACGCACTCGGCGCCACGTGATTCTGTCCCCGTCGACCCGGAGGTCGATAAACGTCGTCGACGGAGTTATTGCGTGCTGCCACTAGGTGTCGCTAGCAGCGTCACGCCGCGGCGACGAAACGGACGTCGGTGCAGCAGCGTCAGCGCGATTCACTCTGATTAGCGACGCCTAGCGTTATCCGAGGGAACTAACCTTTGAATCGACGAGTTGACAATTAGCGTTTGATGGTTGGTGGCAGATGTAATGTCACATGCTTTTACGTCAATACCTATAGTCGTCCACAGCGTAGGCTCTGCTCGCAGTTGTTCCCCTGTCGGCAAGTGGAGGTGTTATGATCCGAGAATGGCTGAAGGATTGGCCTTTACCCGCTATTATGATACAGCTTCCGGCATGACTGTACTCAGGCGCACTGACATCTACCGGTAACGTGGTAGATATGTACCGGGGCAGATAAGTCACTGGTGTCACGTGACGCTTCTACTTGCGTAGGTAGAGACCGGATCTGCATCCAAATTTCCTTGAAAGCGCAATGCGCGAAGCAAGTGCGACGAATTCCCCGTTTATACAAAAAAACGATATATAAAATTTATTCCAATCTTTATTACAATTTTAAAACAACATATTTTGTATCTACCACTATCGATCCATATTCCCTTTAAATATCTGCGCTATATTTATGTCACGCCTATAGGGAACAGATTGTTTCGAAAGTAAATTTTCTAGATCGGATTTTCCCAAGCACATGTCTTGCGGCCATGCCCCTGCCCATTTTGAGCGCGGAAGTTTGGCCGAAGAAAATTTGCTTGGGTGGCAACGGGAACCAGCGACGCGAACACCATTCCATGTTCATTAGCATAGAGAAAGGATTGCGGCGCGTGAAAATTTTAGTTCGAATTTTACCAAGCACATCTCTCCCGGGCATCCCTTTCAAAAACTTGCGAAAAAAGTTTCAGCATGTAAGATCGACCGAAGAAAATGATCTTAGCTGGCAATGGCGACCATGCAGCGACGCGAGCGCCATTCCATGTACATTAGCATAATATACAAATAGTAATACCTATAACAACGTAATTATATCTACGAAAATTCGGTCACACATTAACACATTAGAGAGTCGGTGCTAGTTCGTATACAGTATTCATGTTCATAGACTGTGCAGCTGCATGTGCGTGTGTCCTGGTCGCACGGAAGGTGGTGCAATCTAGGAGCGAGTGTTGCGAATAATAAACATCGTCGAGTGATCCATTGCAGCATACTAAATATGAATCTGCTTTCAATTACAGGTAGGTGACCATTGTAGGCGCACTGCGCGCTGATCGTACATAATGTAAGTATAACGTATATACGTGTCACGTGCTGAAATTCTGTCATGCGTCACGTGTCACGTTTGTTGAATGGGTGTTCGTGGCTTGTCTCATGTTCGTGATTATCACCTGTAGTAACAGTGCGCGGGAAACACTTGGAGTCGCGGAATGCAACAGGCACGTTACGAGCGCGCAACGTAATCAAGGGCGATACAGTGGCTACGTTGTCTGTGTATATAGTATCAGGAGTTAATGAAGACAAACATTTGTCCTCATAGTATCTACGCAGTCTGCTATCAGGATTCCGCTCACCGCCTCTCTCGTCTCGTCATGGTGTCCCTTCTCACCTCTTTTTTATCATTCCTCTCTCTCTCTCTCTTTCTCTCTGTGTTTTTTTCTTTTTTAGCTCTCTCTCCCTCTCCATCTCTCTCTCGCACTCTCTCTCTCGCGCTCTCTCTCTCGCGCTCTCTCTGTTTCTCTCTTTGTTTCTGTCTCTTGCCCTATCTCGATCTCTCCCTCACCATCTCTCTTGCTCTCTCTCTCTAGCTCACTACGTCTCTCATTCTCGTTCTTGCCTTTCTCATTTCTCTCCTCTCTCTCTCTCCTCTTGCCGAGTAAGCCCCCCTCGCACGCATGTGAATCCCTACACGTCAGCATTTACAAGGTGGATTCTATGTGCAATACATCAATCATAAAGACGTACGGTGACAGACCAAACTCGGGCCGCGCTAGCGCTCATAGGGTCTATGTCCCCCAGGGTATACTGCCGGAACGTACCCTGGGTACGGTCCGGTATACCAGAACGTACCCTGGTCACTATTTGATATGGTTAGGGTTAGGATTAGGGTTAGGAATAGGGTTAGGGTTCGGGTTCGGGTTAGGGTTAGGGAGTAGGCGTAGGCGACTACCTAGACTCGTTAGTGGAGTAGGCGAAGTACGGTACGGCATATTAGATAGTACCAGGGTACGTTCCGGCAGTACCCTGGGGAACATAGACCCTCTCAGCCTTGCTAGCAGCACGTACACGTTGCTATGCGCTGGGGACTGACGGGTATGCCACTGCAACGATGCTTTTTCATGCGTCACACAGTCAGAACTTCATTATAACGAACCGATGAACATTTCACTAAGCGTATACAAAACGGGAAAATTAATTTCCTGGTGCATTTAGACCGTGTGTATGCGTGCAGACGGGAGAATGCATGAATCGACAGCATGCATAACTGCGGAGTTATTCGCGGCACGGCATGGCAACGGGCACCTATCTCTGCGGTATATTATCAGGATTAGGAGTTAATGAAGACAAAATATGTTTGTCTTCATTAACTCCTGATATTATCCTATAGAACGTTAATTGCTGTGCGTGGGCTCGTAACTTGATTCCCATGAACACCGCATCCTCGGTATTCCGTCTAATGAGAGCACGCCGCACCTGCCACTAGACCGTCGGTTCGTCTCCCGTGTCCTAACTACATACACACGTGCGCACGCACGCACGCACGCGCACACACACACACGCACGCACGCACGTACGCACGCATACACGCACACACCCACACACTCGCGCGCCGCGCAAGCGCACGCACACACGCGCGCACACACACACATACACACACACACACACACACACAACACACACAGACGCATATACACACACGCGCGCACGCACGCACTACACGCGCACACACACACAAATACACACACACACACACACACACACACACACACACACACACACACACACACACACACACACACACACACACACACACACACACA
>NW_014577173.1:374731-376511 GCF_000485595.1 Priapulus caudatus | reverse complement strand
ATCCATCCATCCATTGATGGATGGATGGATGGATGGATGGATGGATGGCATCCATCCATCCATCCATCCATCCATCCATCCATCCATCCATCCATCCATCCATCAATCCATCCTCCCTTCTCACCCTCTCACTCTCTTTCTCTGGTGTTTTTTTTGTCTAGCCCTCTCTTCTCCACTTTCTGGCTGTCGGTCTCTCTTTCTCTGTCTCTTTGTCTCGCCCTTTCTTCTCCACTCCGTCTGTCTTCTCTCTCTCTCTCTCTCTACCCCTTCTCTCTATCACCATATCTCTTTCGCGCCCTCTCTCTATCTCTCTATCCCGCTCTCCAAGTGTTGGTTTGCTTGCGTTAGTCTGCCACACTCTTGCATATGATAGTGCCACTATTGCATTTACATCAAGCGTTCATTAATAATGCTACTATCTGAAACTGTTGATGAGCAAATAATTCAGATGAGTCTATTATCGTAGGTCCCGAGGCGGCAATAAAGCCAGAAACATAAACGGTAGCGTGTACGTTGCTGCATTCATCGGCCGCCGCTGCAGCCATGCTCTTCGCTTAGCGACACCTCGGCTGATGCACGCGCCGACCGCTGATTGCCAATCCGGACCCTGCTTGCCTCTTCTTCTCCCGCCTCCGCCCCACTCTCTCTCTCTCTCTCTCTCTCTCTCTCTCTCTTTGTCTCTCTCCCTCTCTCTATCTTTCTCTATCTCCCTTCTCTCTCTCCTCTTTCTTGCATTCGCTCTCGCCCCACTCTCTCTCTCTCATTCTGATTCATGCATGCACGCATGCACGCACACACGATGACGCGTGACGTGGTGAATATTGTATAAAAACCGATAACACAGCATACTGAATATTACATGTGGATAAATACCACCGCACACTGCATAATGCATATACGAACTAGCAATAATGACAACTCGATATTGCACATGCATAAAGCACTGCCGATAATCACGTTTATAAGGTGTCATTGCTACTGATATTGATGCTGTCCGTCCGCCTTACACACAGACCTTACACACATTACAGTATAAATGACACTTTACTCATATCTAATATCTTGCCCATAATATAGTTAATAACTTGTCTGAAATGAAATTAACACCTTGACCATCATTTAGCTAACATCGCATTAGCTAACAAATTTGTCATTATTAACCTCTGATCCTATATCTATAATATAACTAACGCTTTACTAATCAGATAACTAACTCCTTACTGATAATATAATTAACTCCTAAAGGGCCTGACACACTAGGCGATTTTCACCGGCGACTCGGTCGGGCGACTCAATCCTGGGCGAAATCGTGTCCAGTCAGTCGCCGCCGATTTGCAGCGGCGACTTAGTCGCCCGATTCGATCGCATCGATCAAAACGTTTTGATAAAATCGGGCGATTATTTCAGTCGCGCGACTACAATCGCCTAGTGTGCCCGGGTCGGCGAATGAGTCGCCCGATTGTACAATTCATCAGCCAATCAAACGGTGCCATTTTCAACCATGTGACTATCAATCTAGGTGGCGCGAGTGTTTTAGTGTTGCAGTGGAAGAAAAATCGCCGATGAATCGCACTGATATTCGCCTAGTGTGTCCACTCTCAGTCGCCCGACTCATTTGCCGGCGACTCAGTCGCGCGACTCATTCGCCGGCGACTCAGTCGCGCGACTCACTCGCCTGAAAAATCGCCTAGTGTGTCCGGCCCTTTACCCGTAATAATACTAACTCTTTGCCCCTATGATAACTGGGCTAAAGCTATAATTTTAGCTGGGAGTAAAACAA
>NW_014577173.1:371461-374721 GCF_000485595.1 Priapulus caudatus | reverse complement strand
CACACACACACACACACACACACACACACACAACAACACACACACACACACACACACACACACACACACACACACACACACACACACACACACACACATGTGTTATGAGTTAATGCCGGTGACGTCATCTATCCGCGTGTTCTTTACGACAATGACGTGTAGTAAATTTGCGACTGCAACCGCCGCCCGCGTATGTAATCTCGGACAATTTGAGATGCCACCACGGGCTCTCGTTATACCTGCGCAGCCTTCGACGAGTAAGGCTCGTCTAGCAGTGCCCAGATCTTTGGCTGGACCCGCTCCCACGTCGTTTGGTCCGGTCCGTCCGTCTCTTCGATTCCAAATATGGCGGCGACGTCATCATCCGATTCTTCGTCGCTCTGTTCGAATCCGTTATCGCCAAACTCTGCCAGCGTCTCCTCCGCATCCCTGTCGTCATAGAGACGGTAGTCGTTAGCAACAGAAAATTAGTTTTCTTTTTTTGTGGCGAAAAAAAACCCGCGAATTTTTTTTCGATGATATATTTAAGGTATTTTCTTCGGCCACCAATAGGATATTTGCAGTCGGGTGCATCGCGCGCGTGTGTGTGTGTGGGGGGAAGGGGGCGTGCGTGCGTGCGTGCGCGCGCGCGCGTGTGTGTGTGTGTGTGTGTGTGTGTGTGTGTGTGTGTGTGTGTGTGTATGTGTGTGTGTGTGAGCGCAAGTGTCATTGCTGACATCGTACACACCGGTAGCAACGTCATGTCCAACCTAGTAACCTAGTAGCTCTGTATGATGAAGGTTGTGACATCACTGATATTCGCTCGTTTTTGCTCCATTAGCTTGTCACACAAACTCTTTCACCTAATACGAATGTATGCCTGCTCGTCAGTCCAACGTGTTCGTATGGAATATAGATCTATTATTATTCACTCCCGGTATTATCGTGTGGTGTTATCATTACAGCACGATAAATTTCTATAGGAAAGCTGAGGCTGTTTTTTTATTGCATTATGTCCTATAAATGGTTAGGGCTACTTTGTGAATATTAATGAGTCAGTCATGTTTTTGTAATATTGCAGGCAAAGTGTGTGTGTGCGTGCGTACGCGCGTGCGTGTGTGTGTGTGTGCATGCGTGTGATATCATCACGTTTATAGAATAAATCTATTTGCTACATGCATTTATGCAAGAAAATTTTGATTAACTTTAAACATAAAATATCACGCTAATAAATTAAATGTTAGCAATGAGGTTGAGAGTGAAGTTTTTGCGAAATTAAATATCCAGCCTAGAAAATAACGTCGGAAACTTTTCCTACATGATCACTTATTGCAATACTGTCGACATCATTTTATTTTTTGCCAAAAATCCAAACTTTCATACGACCCGCAGCTCTATCTCTCTATCTCTCTATCTCTCTCTCAGCGTAGACTCTATCTCTCTATCTCTCTCTCAGCGTAGTGTGTCCGGCCCTTTACCCGTAATAATACTAACTCTTTGCCCCTATGATAACTGGGCTAAAGCTATAATTTTAGCTGGGAGTAAAACAACACGTTGTTTTTATTCATTCGTGATCTCACTTCTACTATAGCTAATATTTTACGCGTAGTATTTATAACGTTATTCTTGTTTATGCACACAAATATCGTGACATGGCAAACACCATACATTCAATCAAGAGCTAATAATACCTCTTGGTATTATTAGCTCTTGATTCAATATGATTCACTGGTAATACAGCACAGTAAATCTAATATAAATAACAGTAAACTTTCAATGTCGACATCGCGTTATACTCCCAGTATAAATACACAGCCTGTTCTGCTAGCATCTAGGACAAATACGACATACGCATATACGCTCTCCTATGACACTATTTGTCATAGGCAGATTCTTCCTATGACAAATATTGTTGTATGTGCTGTGCGTATCATAGGAGTTTAGGAGCGCTATTATGAACGCAAGCAGTAAATTTCAGCTGTAAAGCGGAGAGCGTATATGCGCATGTCGTATTTGTCACAGATGCAAGCAGAACATGTTGAAACACAAGCAACATTACGCCACGCTACGTAGCGTGCGTTGCTCACATGTATCGACAGAAAATAGTGGAATATGGAAGGGTATGACGTCCCCCCGGACGCGTGTTTGCAGGATCATCTATATCGATTCATGTATGCTTACGACACGCGTCTTCACAGCGGTGGACAATCAACGGTAAATTCGGCGAGCAGGTGTTTCGCCTGCAATCTATCAGTGGCAACGTATCTTGCTAAAGATCCTAATTAGCCGTAAAAGTTCCGTACAAACAAAAAAATCAAAGTAGGCGGATACGGAACCCGTGCCCTTTCATCACGTCAACCTTACGGATATGCCTGTCCGTCGGCGATGTTGTCAGCAGTTTAGTTTTTTTCTGTTTCGTGCGGTTTTTTACCGAGTAGGAAAAACATCTGTGCCGCAGTGGCAAAAAACACCTCACCGCAACGCCGCTGTGTTCTCCAGGCAGAGTGTAAGGTGGCTCCGCCTGCTGGCGCAATCGCTCGATCAACGCGCGTTCGTATCCACGGCAACGCGAGCACCAATCGTCGATATAGCTTCGATCTATTCGAAGCGGATTTGACGTTCGATATTCGCGTTGTTGTGTTTAATGCTTGTGGACGCGTGATGCATGCAAAGAGCAAAGAACAAACAAAAAACAAACAAAGAAGAATGATCTGTCGACATGCTGCTTACATAACCGCGTTACGGAGCAACCTCATAACCTTATAAAGATTAGTCTTCAAAGACTCAGGGACTATATTGAAGACGGAAAGACGGAGCCACGATATTCTAGTTTAAACAGCAAGTCTTAAAGCCTATGTGAACCCCTCCCCCCAAAAACTCTGTTATGTATAGCTGTGTTATCTTTCAACTATATGCATTAGTAAAAATATAGTTGGATTCGCATAGTCATGCAAAAAGACCACGCGTCGCCAGGGAAAAGTCCGCTGTGCTTACGGGCTCGTGAATGAAGAGAGTGGTCGTATAAATTCCCACGTTATTAAGACATATCTAATAAATATAAAATACATATATTTCGATTATTAGATTTCGATCTGTCTACGAGGAAATCCCATTGGTTGCAAATATATTCATTCTGCTGCAAATCTGACATAGACAGAAAGACAGACAGGCGAACGAACAGACAACCGTGAAAGCAAAATCTCTGGACTAAATATTACGTTTCAGTAGACAAAACTATGTGCATTCATGCCTGCGTACGTGCATGTGCGTGCATGTGCGTG
>NW_014577173.1:358961-363961 GCF_000485595.1 Priapulus caudatus | reverse complement strand
TGGAAATCATCGTTATTTCAAATTAAATTTCCTAATTGATCCATCACGCGAAAAATCGCCGTAGTTAAAAACCATCGCCGCGGCCACGAATCTACAGCTTATTTGCTCATTAAAAATTCATAAACTCTCGTGTTCGAGTGCGAGCAGGGGGCGCTGTGCATACTATTCTAACACGGTCGGCTCAGTGAAAGCTGCGCGTGGTACTCCAGAGAGAGAGAGAGAGAATCTCTCGAGGATGCCGTATATTTTAGGATCTCACGATTCTAAATCGTTTAGAACCATATTAGATACATTAATATGTTAGATATATTATTTATTATGTCCATATATACATACTTTCAATTATATATGTGTGCGTGTGTGTGTGTGTGTGTGTGTGTGTGTGTGTGTGTGTATGTGTTGTGTGCGTCGGGGCGTCGCGTGCGTGCGCGTGCGTGTCGCGTGCGGTGTGTGCGTGTGAGCTCTATGGGTTACCTAGAGGTTACACTATATAAAGAGAGTTAATGAGGGTTATATGACTCTAGCTATTCGCAGACGAATTCTGAGCTCGTTGCGCCAAAAAACAGCAGGCACACGCGGAATAGCTGTGTCGTCGGATGTTTGCCGAGCATCGCCTATAGTGGATTGTAGCTTTCAGACTTAAAGGTTTTCATTGGAGCTGTGTCGATGCTACGTCTTTATCAGTAATGAGTATTATAATGGAGTTTGATCCACATGCGGCGGTCGGTTCTCCGCTGTGTGATTCCAATGGCCAGTCTAATCAGGTCAACGTTGAGAATGTAAACGCTTAGGAACAAACTTGCGTGTTGTACATTTTTGTTGTCGAAAATACGCTGTGATATGTTCTGCACACCACACTAGTCGGTTTGCCGGCCCTATATCTCCTATATGTTGACCCTGCCAATGTTTAATTACTTTTGAACTTTTTCATGGAAATGTGTTCTATATAGTTAGGAGAAGTGATTTAGCTTGGTTGCTACTCTGTGCAACGTTGAGCTTTTCTCTTGGAATTCAAGATGGCCGCCGCCGTCGATCTTGGATTTTGGTTAATTTACAAATTTGTGATCTCGATGCCCTAGGTGTCATGCAATACCTCTTTTTAGGGGTTTTCGAGGGCAGGGAGTCCATTTCTAGAGTTAATTTTTTAGATATGGCGCGGTCCAATGTCAAGGTCAAAAATGACGGTGAACGGTCAAAATAAGACACTCTTAATGTAAATTCACTGTTCATGAGATAGTATATATAGGGCTGAAACTACGACTTGAACATTACAAGAGCCCAGATGGCGTGAAAACCACCCACACCATGGTCATGGAGTTCACCAGCATTCTGCCGCGAATCATCGAGACACGGAAACATTGGTTGATGCAGCTCACGATCCCCCGAGTCAAGAAACACGAGGCATTCATCTCAGCAACTCATAGGCCAATCAGGCTATACAGCTGCCAGCACTACACAGGACCTTCCAAGCTGAATCACCCTCTGATTCCAATGAAAGCTCTGTCCGCAGAAGAGTCACAGCCTTCAATCCGCTGCCAGTGAGTTTCCAGTCAGCAGCGAGACGCAGCCTGGCTGTTCGCAAGTTCATGAGAGTGACCAAGCCTGTCGAGTGGCGCGGCTTGCAATGCTCAGCAAGACCGACTAGTGGCGGGCTCTGCCCATAAGCCCAAGACACTGGTGGTGTTTGGACCGATGATCGATTCACACCCCTGCTCACCCAGACACCGTTCTGACTACTCCTGTATCTTCGAAGAGAACCTCAAAAAAATTTCGGGATGCCAGTACACCCACCTCTCTGTTGATCTCCAACTATATCAGACTGCATGCCTAGTCCAATGGAAAGACCCGTCAGCGCTGGACCAATCTTATACTTCACCCGTTCATGATGCGCACACTCTCATGAGTTTCCTGCGGCTGTATAGGGACACTGATGAAAGGCATTCTGGCGTGGACGTTCTCATGAGCGCGCAGCGTTTGGTGGGCATGACCAGCACTCATCACCGCCAAGACCTGAACAAAGGCTCTACGGGCATACCGTTCATGTCATCGCCGTGTTTCTGCAGAGTTTCTACTCAAATGGTGTCCAAGACATACCAAGGCGCTGAGTGACTACCTGGAGGACAAGCCAGAAAAACCCCAACTGGGAGGCTATGGGTGGACTGTCTCATCAAGCCGACACTGCTGACGCTCATGTTCCTGCGTGGAGAGCGGAATGGTGACTTTCTCCTCCAGCAGCACGTGTCTCAAGGCAATGCTGCCGTATTTCTTCGCAGCAGGTCACCACAATTATGCCCGCCTACATGAGCCGGTATGTGCGACAGATGGAGCACCTTCCAGCGTGCCCGGGAGGACCTACTGGCAGGCGACATGTCTGTCGGCTTCTGATGGCGGACCGCAGTTCCAGCAGATCGAGTTCGGCGAACAGACATATATCAAGCGAGGAAGGTGCTGGAGGTATGAAGGGAATATCGACGAGCGCCGAGCAAGTGGCTGTGTGGGGTCAACAGTTTCAGTGTGTGTGCCCACCTCGACACGCCATGGAAGATATGTACAGTGAAGCTGGGGATGAGGAGAAGCACGTGGTCGAGTGGATAGAGAGGAGAAGAACAAGCACAAGAAGAAGGAAGAGGGAAGAGAGGACTGGATGAGGTCGAATTGGAGAAGATCGGAGCAGAAGCTGGGAGAAGTACACTCACCCCCTCAACGAGCAGCATCCAGGTCTCTATAACATCTGCAATGGCCAAGTGGCGCCCGACACAGTAAATGTTCAGGATGCACTGACTATCGGAGTGACACAAAGCAAGCAGTTTTCCGCTTCACTAAGTAGTGACTTCCACAAAACCATAAAGAAATGGTCAGATGAATGGAGGCACTCAAGAAGGCCAGTCACTGTCAAGGGGAAGGCCATCTACGACATAGAGACACTGTTTAGTCGGCTGTTGGTCTTGGGGCGCAGCGCGAGCGTGGATCTATCCAACATCTTCCAGTTTGAACTGAGTCCAGTCCCAACATCCCTGATTGATGAGTATGGATTGACATTTCTGTCAAGACTCCACCTGCTCCAGACGTGGTGTTGGTTGACGCCGGTCAGCTGCTGTACCACGTTGTGTGGCCAGTCGCTGGGACCGCAGGAGATTCGGCTGCAAGCTTTGGTGCTCGACTTGGCCACTACCCCTGGCTCAAAAAGAAAATAGTCCTGTTCGACAGGTATGACCAAGAAGCTCCTAGCGCCAAAGGAGAGCATGAGCAAGATGAGAAGAGGAAGAGCCAAGGAAGTGCGGCTGACCCCAAACACACCCCTTCCATGCCGACAAGCTATTCTTCACAATGCCACGAACAAGAGTCTGCTCAACAACATCCTATGCGGCTACTCTCTTCCTCACAACATCCAGCTTGTCAACAAGCTGGACTGTGTCGTCACCCATGCTGAGGCAGACATCACTCTCTGCAGCTACATGCTGAAGGCGGCAGCAGAAGATGCCCAGACAATCCGCATCTAGTGATGACACAGACGTCTTCGTCCTCAGGTGTACTGGACATCAAGATGCGGGTCATTGCCAAGATTCAAATGGAAAAGTGGAATGGTGGATTGTCCTGGATATCAACAAAACTGTTGACGCGGTTAGGCCCCAGAAAGTGCGCCAGCTTTTCGGGTGTCCATGCGCTGTCAGGCTGCGATACGGTGTCGTACCCCTTCGGAAAAGGAAAACAGTCAGCACTCAAGCTCCTGGAGATTGATATACCAGGTCTGGATCAAGTGCTTGGAGAGCTTGCGCGCGACCATGCTCAACTCAAAGCGACAGCAGACAGCTTCTTCTTCCTGCTCTACGCGGACAGAAAGTTGTACGACAATGAATGATTGCACGTACTCGACTCTATACGCAGCCAATAAGAAGCGCGCCACAAACTGAAGAAATGGCTACCGACTGGACGTCAACCTGCAGCTGCATGTGTGCTCCGAAATCACCTCAGATGCTACTGTGGAAGGCAGCAAACCAACGTGACCCACCTTGAAGAAGCTCTACATATTACCAACTTTGGTTTGAGTATCAAAGCCTCACTCGCCGATATCTCAACAGCGCAGTTGCTCCCAAGCGCTCTGGATGTAGTGAGCTGCAGCTGCAGCGCAGAGGCAAGGCATGCAGCGGGGAACGTTGCAGCTGCAACCGTGCAGGCCTTTCATGCACAGACTATTGCAAGTGCGAGGGAGGAGTCGCCGTGTTGTAGTCAATTCACCGAAAATCAGTAGGGACACCGAAGACAATGAAGAGGAGCTAGGTGTAGATGACGACCAATGACAATGATGATGATGCGGATTGAGGAGTAATGAGGATGGAGAGGTCATAGAGGATTTGTGACAACTACTGTTATTGTGTACTGTTTAAGGCTGTTTGCTAATTTCTCGTTGAATTTACATTAAATTGTCTTATTTTTGACCGTTGACCCTTTTGTTTTGACCTTGACGTTGACCCCATATCTAAAAAATAACTCCAGAAATGGACTCCTGCCCTTCGAAAACCCCTAAAAAAGAGGTATTGCATGACACTCTAGGCATCGAGATCACAAATTGTAAATTGACCAAAATCCAAGATCGACGGCGGCGCCATCTTGAATTCCAAGAAATGCCTCAACGATGCACACCAGGTAGCAACCAAGCTTAAATCAGCTCATCCAACTATATAGAACACATTTCCATGAAAAAAGGTTTCAAAGTAATTAACATTGCGCAGGGTCAACATTTTGGCAACTGGACTACACGGATCGCGAATTCGCTTGATGAAGTCGTTTGACATCGACAAATTCGTTTGTTACACACAACACACGACACACACACACACACACACACACACACAACACACCACACACGCACGCACGCACACACACACACCAAACGCATTTCGCTTTTTCTGGCGAATTTTGCGAACGTTATGATATGAATCAACGCGTGTATATAAATTATCCCAATCTGTTATATAAAATGTAATTCAAATTGTAAAAGT
>NW_014577173.1:352590-358951 GCF_000485595.1 Priapulus caudatus | reverse complement strand
CACACACACACACACACCACACGCACGCACGCACGCACGCACGCACGCACGCACGCACGCACGCACGCACACACACACACACACACACACACACCAAACGCATTTCGCTTTTTCTGGCGAATTTTGCGAACGTTATGATATGAATCAACGCGTGTATATAAATTCTCCCAATCTGTTATATAAAATGTAATTCAAATTGTAAAAGTTTTCCGCCGTAACCGTTTCATTGCTTCGCAAGGCCGACAAAACGAACTTATATGTCATCACTCAACTCAGTTACGTTGTCATCGGGTTCCCACCATAAACCGCCATATCTCCCTCGTCGCCTGGTGTAATATCGAGTCAGTAGACCGATGTAATGTTGAATCACGTAGGACAGATATATTTTGCGCCGTCAGAGAATCTACGGTGACCGATAGTGATGTCACGGGTCACGGCCTTCGTTTCCCTGCTTCTCTCGGCGCATACCTCTTCTTCTCGCCTCCAAAGCAAAATAGTTCCGGGAACTCGAGGCAAAAACGCGTCTCGTCTCAGTTTTCTAAGGAAGCGTTTTTCTTCCCGATCCAGGCTCTACGGTTTAGCATGTGGGAAGTCCCCTTACGGGTAGCATCAGGTTGCGTCGATAGAGTCCGCGGTAGATAGCACAGATAGATAACACGAACTCAGAAATGTAACGCTACTCTCCGTTTGTTGTATTACTCCACATAATATTCTCTCTACTACATACTACATAGAGGACTACACATATGACTACACACACAGAAATGTAACCGACTAACAATAATCTCGTACCTTATCGCGGATGTTCTCTGAGACGCTCGGCCGGGGTGAAGACGGCAGGCAGAAGATACGTGAGGATACGTGAGAGGATACGTGAAGATAGTTAAGAGGACTGGTGTGAGAATACCAAGGCAGAACGGAGAAGCGGAAAAGTGTGGCTGGGATAGGGTGCGGGAGCTAGGTGAAAACTGGACCGTGCTGCCTAAATGATGAGAGCCGAGAGTCTCTACCTGCGCATTTGGCGTCAACAAGTCTCTGGTCCCTAGAGATGTGCCAGGTGGGCATCGCGGCGGAATCACCATTATATATGTGATGGAAGCGGTTTATTGTGATTGCGTTCGTGCCGCGAACTATTATAGAATGCGAACTAATATAGACTGATGGGAACTGGCGCTTTCCTACAGTTTTAACGCCGACTAGCGTTGTTCTGTGCGATGCTAGACGTGGAGAGGTTCGGATGCTATAGGTGGCGCCGGCGGCGTGTGCTGCGACGACACCGACGACAAACTCGTCAATCCGCTCCGACCAATCAAAAACTCTCGCGTTGATCGGTTCGGCGGGTTTAATGGCGGAGTGGAGAGACCCGGAGGGGATGTTTGGAAACCTGTGACGACCCTCCGCCCTACACGCGTCCCTCCTCCTCCGGTCTACATCGTGAGAACCACAAGGGAGGCGGGTAAGCGTCATTTCACTTTCCGCGGCTGGTCCTTTGATGTTCATTTCCCAGTGATCTCGGGAGATACTCAGAATAGAGGGACGCTGAGGAGAATGTGATGCAATCGTTGGACACGTGCTACCACCACTGATCTATATATAAGTATTTATATCAATCAATCAATCTATCTATCTATCTATCTATCTATCTATCTATCTATCTATCTATCTATCTATCTATACTATTCTATTATCTATCTATCTATCTATCTATCTATCTATCTATCTACCATCTATCTCAATTCTATCTATCTACGTCTATCTATCTACTCTTTATCTATCTTATCTCTATCTATCTATCTATCTACCTAATCTACTATCTATCTATTGTATATATCTATCTATCTACCTATCTATCCTATCTACCTATCTATCGTATCTATCTGATTTATATATTCTAGTCCATCTATCTATCTATCTATCTTATCTTATCTATCTATCTATCTAATCTATCTAATATGCTATCTTATCTACTCTATCTATCTATCGTATCTATCTATCTATTATCTATCTATCTATCTATCTACATATCTAAATATCTATTACCTACTATATTATCTCATCTTCTATCTATCTATCTATCTATCATATCTATCTATCGTATCTACCTACCTTATCTATCTATCTCATCTATCATTATCTTCTATCTTATCTATCTATCTATCTATCTATCTATCCAGTATTCATCTAGTCCACTCTATCATTCATCATCTATCCATCTGATCTATCTATCCATCTAATCCATCTTATCTATCTATCCATTCTACCATCTATCATCTATCCATCAGTCCATCTGTCCTTATCTGTCTATCTGTCTATCTGTCTATCTTATCTAGTCTGTATATCTATCTATCTATCTATCTCCCTGTCTCCCTGTCATTCTCTTCCTCTTTCTCCTCTCGGACCAATCGTGGTGAGGCGTCGTCATAGTTTGGTGGCTCTGAAGCGGATTTTGGGCCGCATGACGTCAGCACAGACGATGCGGCGGTGACGATTCGCGAGGACGCACGCTGATTGGTTGCTAAGGCAGAATGGTCTTTTGTCTTGGGCTTCATGCGCGCATCGTCACACAGCCGACTGTGGCGGCCTCGTGAAGAAATATTTGTCTTTTTAGATGAGAAACATTTAGAATCACAAAGACATTATTATTGGGCGGCAAACGTTTTGTATTCGCAGACGATTCTCGTTGAGAGGCGAACGTTTCCGTCGCGCTATCGCAACAAATTGCTGCTGAGTGCCTTCGAACGTTTCGTTTCGAACAACGAGGCTGTTGTTTGTTTTGGAGCAGCAATGCAAGAAATAATGTGAATAGAGGTCTCTGTGGCAGGTTCGCAGCGCTACAAACATAGCAGCCGCATTGATACGCGGATGTGCGCATGCTCCGATAGCAGGCCACTCTATCACCTTGCCTATCACCTTGGGAAATTAATATGCATCTATACTGCAGCATGCGCACTCCTGTGGTAATTACCGCATGGGCTGCATCGGCAACGATAGCCAGGTTCCATCGCCACGACGATCGTCAAAGGTTGCACGTATCTGTTATTGTAATGTTCGTGTATAATGTATGACGATGATATTGCCGCGGGCATGCAGGTCAGTGCTGGTAACCCGCCGCTAGCTGCGCGCGCTGCTGATATTAAATCTGCATTCAGAGGGCTTACATGCGATCTCCTTCATAGATGCTCGAGCTGGGGGTGAAATTTGCGACGCGATGCGACATCGGCGAGCAGCGAGCACGTTTACGACCTGTGTTCGCGGTGGTGTCGTGGTGAGCGCGATGCAATATTAACACCGATAGAACAGCGAGCGTGCTCGTTATCAATGCATTATTACCTCCGCCAAGGAGGTTATGGTTTCGCCCTTGTTCGTTTGTTTGTTGGTGTGTTTGTCTGTCAACAGGATATCTCAAAATGTTACGGACGGATTTTGATGAAATTTTTTGGACGGGTTGGTCTTGGGCCAACAACCAATCGATTAGATTTTGGTGATGGTCCGGATCCAGATCTGGATCCAAGATTTTTCTTGATTTTTTTTTAATTCAAAATTTTTGCTGGGGAAGACTTCGGTCGCATTCAAAGTTCATACAATTTTTTTTTATCAAATTATATTGGGTGTACCAGCAAGATGGGGGGGACTGTTAAGCTGTGGCAAAGGTTTGCCATCTCCGATTGCTCTTGTTGACGTGGATGCGATCGACCTCACATCGCCTTCAGCGTAATAACGATAAAAGCGATCGGCGAACACTCATGCCTGTGCAACTGTCATTATAATAAGCGTCCTGGCAATATACGGTGCACGGGTCTCGCTCTGTCTTCCGTCTGCGCGCTAGTTCTCAGATTTATATATATAACCCGGGGGGTATTATAGGTGACTTGCAGTGGTTCAGGGCATCCATAGACTGCCGGCTTTAATGATCATGGCGCAAAACCCAATTAAAAATAATTGCCGAGTTTCGGCGCATACAAAACATACGCTGTATTCAGGCTAAATAACCACTGATTCGTGATCCACCCGAAACTTTTACCAGTACTACATAATACACATATCTATCAAGTTTCTAGGAAACCATAATTCTAGTTTCATTGGATCTAGTTTCGCGAACAGATCTAGACAAGGCAGACAGGTCACCATGGGTACGTCACATGACAGAATGGCACAATTTTTTTAACAAGAGCAATCTTATTTGTCACGTTTTCTATGCGTTTATAGAGGATCTACCTTAAAGTAAATCAGTGATCAACCCGCGGTGACATTGACTCTCCGGCTGTGAGTGGCGACATATGTCAAGTCATGTGTGACTTGTTCGTCGCGGAAATTTCAACGCGTACGTGCACCGCTAGCACACGCGACACAGCCAAACTGTCCGAACCAGGTAGTCGCCATAGACTTAATGGGACCGTTGCCATTACCAAGGGCGTAGCCAGGAATTTGGATTGGGGGTCCTCGAGCGAGTAACAAATTATTTTTTTTAGTTAAAGTTTAATGTAAAAATAGTGCTTTAAAATCAATTTAGACGCTGTGTTGTTTACAATACTATTTCTTCTGCAGCTCTTTTTTTTTATTTTTTTATTTGTGAATTTTTTCTTTAATTTTTCTTTAATTTTTCTTTTAATTGGGGGGTCTTAGGGCCCCCAGGACCCCCCCTGACTACGTGCTTGGCCATTACGCAAAATGCTAATCGTTATTGCATTACCTTTATAGATTTTTATTTGTCATGGCTGGAAGCCTGTGGGATTCTAGATAAAACAGCCGCTACGGTGGCAGACGTCATTGTCAACAAGTTCATTCCAAGGCATGGGTGCCCTGAGATGTTTTTGACAGATAATGGCACAGAATTTTGTAATGCATTAATGAAAAAGCTTACACAAGCGATGGGAATTAAACACGTAACCACAGCCCCCTTTCATTCAGCATCTAATGGGGTTGTTGAACGATTTCACAGAACATTAAATTCTCTTTTGGCCTGCTATCTAGGCCAGGCGCACGCAGAATGGGATACACAGCTGGGAGGAGGTCTGTTTGCATACCGTACAGCAGTACATGACACTTCCCAGAAATTTTGAGAATCGTGAGGAGGCAAAATTAAACATGAACCTTTTTTGTTCCACGATTTGTTGTGGTATCTATGTCTTCTGGTTGTCGTGAGTCTGTCCTACGACAGTCTTGCGACTGTCGTGCGATAATACGTTGTTATATAGTAGGGAGACGGACGCGCGAGCGTCCCACGAGTGACCCACGAGTGACCCACGACTGTTGTGCGACAGTCGCACGACTGTAGCACGCACATCCCACGAGTGAACCACGACCTGTTCACGTGAAAAACAGCCCCCCGACAATGCCCGACAACTCACGACTATCGCACGACTGACTTGCGACACACCTACGACATAACCACGACATATCTTTTTTTTCTGTCGCGTCCCCATCGCCAAACCATCTTTAATGTGTTGTAGCTCTTGTGACCACTCGAAATACATTTCGGTCATGTTGCAAGATCTGGCCACGACAAATATTTTATGGGTCCACCACGACAAAATTTCGTACGATCCGTTGTGACCGGGGCTTTAAGCCCGTGTCGTAAACCATCTTTAATGTGTCGTAGCTCTTGTGACCACTCAAAATTCATTTCGGGCATGTTGCAAGATCTGGTTACTACAAATATTGTATGGGTCTACCACGACAAAATTTCGTACGATCTGTTGTGACCCGGGCTTTAGAGTCACGATTAGATAGCAGGGCTACAGTAGGATTACGCGCGAGAAAGCGTGGCGCTGGACATGTGAAGCACGATTATCTCAGCGTTTGCGCGACCTGGGTGGTCGTCTGCACATGGCGACACACAGCGAAAGCCTGGCCCTATACTCGAGCGAGGTGACTGTGGAGTTCCCATTACTGTGCGAATGTACCCGAACGATTAATTCGTTGCTCGGCGGGCAGTCACGCACAGCCGGCGAACGTCAGTTCGAGAGAGCCACTTCTCTTTACGACCGTTCCATAAATGGTGCAAACCCACGCTTTCCCCACTATTTGCGCTATTCAACAGGGAAGTAGGCGTAAAGTGTTTACACACCAGCTTGCGAAAAAAGTGTAGTGCAAGTATGAGAACACTTCGTTCCACTTTTAATAGAATGAATGCAGAAAATCTCATTTTAAAAGTGAAAATTACTTTTGCGTCAAGACTGCAAATCGGACACGACGCATAGCCGTTCATACGCACGCACACACACACACGCACGCACACACACACACACACACACACACACACACACACACACACACACACACACACACACACACACACACACACACACGACACACACGACACGACACACACACACACACACACACACACACACACACACGA
>NW_014577173.1:350678-352076 GCF_000485595.1 Priapulus caudatus | reverse complement strand
GCACGCACGCACGCACGCACGCACGCACGCATGCACGTGTGCACGGATTGGTGCGTGGTTATGGTATAATGTGAGTTATCAATATTTCATTTATAAGCAACAGCTAGCCTGTCACGCTAGAGTGCCGAACGTTAGATGAATGCTGAACAGCGCATCACGGCATATGTGAGGCAAGTTATGCAGACTTCAGATATAAGCAGGCAGACAGGCAGATAGGCAGGCAGGCAGGCAGGCAGATAGGCAGGCAGGCAGGCAGGCAAGCAGATATATGCATGGAAATATGCAGGCAGACAGACAGACACGCACGCGGGTAGGCAGATACACATACGAAGAGATAGACATACTACCGGCAAGCACGCAAGGGGACTTACGTACAAGGAACGCATCAGCGTATTACTCAACACAATTCACATGACTTTCTATTTTAGCCCACTTTCTGCCTATACTAATAACCTCTCAGCCGGACTCGCGTCTGCCGTCGCCCGCCGTCGACGTCGCTGCGACTGTAACAAAGTGAAAAAACTCCCGCGAGGTTGCGATAACACACACACACGCGAAATAACGCCATTTTTTCATGTGCGTGAAACTATTTCCTAGTTCCTTATTTTTTTAAATAAGTAAGTGAAATCTTACATTACATTTAGACTCTCCACAAGCTAGAGACTAGCATGTGCACCATCCACAACCTGTTCCACATCGGTGGACTCTTACATCACATTAAAACTTGTAGTAGAGAGTTTAAATGTAATGTAAAGTAAGATACTTACTTGTTTTTTAGACCCATTTCCTTATTGCAGAGCAACGTCATTAGGCGAGTAGTTCACTTTTATTTCACCATAGAAACAGATGTAGAACAGGTTGTGGATGGTGCACATGCTATACTCTAGCTTGTGGAGAGTTTGAATGTAATGTAAGAGTAATAAGGATCTAGGAACTAAGAACTAGGAACTAGACACTAGGAACTAGGAACTAGAAACTAGGAAATAACTTCAAGCACATCATTGCCGAGCGGCAGGGGACCGGGCAGAGCGTGGAGCGCCAACAACGCTAGTGCACTGCTAATGCACCGTATATTGGAGACTTTGTCACGTATGTGAGCACGCACTCTCGCGCTATTAAACTCGCTCACCCTCTCGACAATTTGTCGTTACTGCGGAATGGCAGCGACAACTCAACGATTCAAACACGCGGTTCTAAAGACACGACATTCGCGTCAGAGATGAGGATCAGGAGAGTGCGAAGGAGATATAGATAGCTAGGTAGCTAGCTACATAGATAGTAGATAGATAGATAGATAGATAGGTAAATAAATAGATAGATAGATACATAGGTAGGTAGATAGCTAGCTAGATAGATAGATAGATAGATAAATAGATAGATAGATAAATAGATAGATAG
>NW_014577173.1:342517-348005 GCF_000485595.1 Priapulus caudatus | reverse complement strand
GGGGTTGCGTGCTGGGGTTGCGTGCGTGCGGGGGTTGCGTGCGGGTGTTAGGATGCCCCACGGGCGATGCGAAGCATCCGAGAGAATAACACTAATACTATAGGTTGTCGTGGGAGGAGCTGGCCCTCTGGCATATAAGAAGCAATTACGACTCGCCGAAACAAGTTACTGCGTGAAAACACATGAAACAGATGCACACCGAGTTGGCCTTTTGCGGCCACTTCCAGCTTCACCCGGTCAGCGCACCGTTACCGAAGCCGAGTGATCAGCAAAGTCCCATTTTTACTTAACCATGAAGTTTCGTTTGATAACCACCGTGGCGGGATTTTGTGCGTAATCTATGGATTTAGGGACGAAAATCAATTCACAGCGACCGTAAGCAGCTATTTACGCAGCGGCCAGCTTCTCTCTCGAGAAATTTCTAACATACTCCAGCTGCTCTCTAGCAGTTGTGCCTTAAGCACGGTTTAGTCCACTCTCATATTCGACGAAGAGCATTAGTCTTCTTTAGTCTAAATAACATGCTTCGCTCGTTGTTCGGAACAAATTCACCGGCGATCGAGTGAGAGTGCAGCGGGAAATAGAGTACACACGGGTGTCATGTGTTCATTACAGTAACTCGCTTTGACGACTTATTTGTTCTCTGCATGGCAGACACCGTCCATCGCTGTGATAGTTACAAGAGTCACGCTGACTCCTATTTATAGGTGGCGCACAATATCACGTCGTAGAGATTGTCGTCATGTCATGGACGTCTTTATAGCTGGTAGCTCGTGCAGTGTGCGGCGGTAGCCACAGGTCTAGACTAGTGCTGCGTGGTCGCTGGAGATTGTCAAGGAAATATGTCGTTATAGGCTAAAGCTACACACTTCTAATTGGAACTGCACACGAAAACACGAGCACAATACACGGCAATGCACGCAATACATCAATACGCCATCAATTGCTGCTGAGAGGATGTGGATGTGTGTGTGTGCACTGCGGCTATGCAACCACAGCAGCGTGAAGACTGTGATAAGTTAGATTACAGCTCGATAGCAGCGGTTCTAGCTCGCTCATTACATGCCATTTAACGAGCAGAGACGTGGGTTATGTGAATAGAAATCTCGCGATTGCTCACGAACCCTGGTGATATATAGTCAGCATTAGATACATCTATTTTGTTTGCTCATGAGGCAGCGTTGAGTGCGTGCAGTAGAGTCACGTAGGCTAGCTGTTGCTCGCGGGCCTGACATGAAGCACGGGTGCTGCAGTAATCAGTCATAATGTGACATATATGCCCTACATACTGACCCGTTACGCAATCAGAGATATTGCTTTAGGCTTAGATACAAATCTCCGGATATTTTTTGAGAAATTTAGAAGCTCCTGGATTATATAGAAAATCCCAAGATATTTGGAAAAAAAATGGAATTTTTTGGAATATTTACGACTTTTAGAGCATCCTTTGAACGTTTTCTGGCTTTTTTTTAGATAAACTTGAGCCAGCAATATAACTATCCATCGGTGTTACTTCTCGACAATGTATCCCACAATTCCAATGCTAGATAGTAATCCAATATGGCGGATAGTAATAATGTGAATCGTGGCGCTTCCGTAATGTAACTCTTCATACAGAATGTTAGGCAAATCTTCGCATAAACGCTAAACTAACAAAGATATGTATGAAGATAATTGTTTAGTAAATTTTACGAGATATTTGGAGTTTTTTTCGAGAATTTCCAGAAACATATTTAGGCCATTTTTCGAGGTATTCGTATTTAAGCCTATATCGCTTGGTTTGTTTGCGAGTAGCGTAAAGATTGGCGCCGCTAGCCGTCGCTATATAGCGGGTGTTAGACGGACGCATCGCTCAATGTAGTAAGTAATTAGTACACAGCCACTGCTATCTACGGTTTCTCACTAGTAGGCTCTGCCTATGATAGAGGTGTCTTCCTGGCTATGGTCTTTTCGTCTTGTCTCTCTCGCTCTCTCTCTCTCTCTCTCTCTCTCTCTCTCTCGCGGCGGCTTTCTCTATTCTCTCTCTCGCTCTTCTCTATCTCTATCTCTCTCGCGGCGTCGACTCTATTCTTTTTCTTTCGCTTTTCCTTTTTTCTCGCCAGTGTCCTCTTTCGCGCTCTCTCTCTTCTCTCTCTCTCTCTCCTCTCTCTCTCTCTCTCTCTCTCTCTCTCGCTCTCCCTCTCTCTGCTCTTCTTCTCTACTCTCTCTCTCTGCCTCTCTCTCTCGCCCACATCCCCTCTCTCTCTCGCTCGCGATCTCTTTCGCTCTCTCAGTCTCTTTCCTTCTATTTCTGTCTCTTTCTCTTCTCGCCTATCTCTCTCGATTTAAACGTATATATACTCAATTGCTGGGTCTTCTTATGTTGCTCTCTTTCCTAATTAATCCAGTGCCACCTGTCGCCCCTACACCCGACCATTGCCCTTAACTCACAAAGCTACTGTTTTGGTGAGCTGTATCTGCTGCGGATTCGTTCACGTGTCATCCACAATCCGTTTCCCCCAACTTTATCCGCGTGGCTATTGTTATCGCGGTTGCTATTTTATGAGGCAGTGGCCCACGTCAAAGTGCGCTGCCATGCGCATTGAGCTCGGTTGGCTTCGGCGCATGATCACTCTCTACTGGTCGTTCCATCGCCTCTTTCCCGCTTTATTCAGTTACGTTAGCGCGCTGCTAAAGCCGGGTACCAAGCCTCCACTCAACACCGCGACACTAAGCTATATGCTTCACATCCCGCACCGCTTATGTAACGCCTCATCGATATACACTCTATCCGAGTTCCTTTCCTTTCACGCTCGTCTGCATTTACACAGGCACTCACTCTTGTGCTATCCATTTTATAGCCATTTCCCTTTACCACTCCTTCCTGCTTGTCACTCATATCCCCTCGCGATTCAGCCCTGCCTCGCCCTTCGAATTAAAGTCCTCCTTCACGCTTCCTCTTCTAGGCTAATCCCTCTCACGCTCTTCTCATTCTCACGCTTCTATCCCATCACGCTCCTTCTCCTTCCACGCCTCACCTTCTCCATTCCACGCTCGACCTCCATCACCGATGCCCCTACCTCACGCCCCCTTTCTTCTCATTTTCACGCCTCCTATCCCATTCACGCTCCTTCTCCTTCCAACGGCTCCACCTTCTTTCCATCCACGCTCCGGACCTCCATCACGATGCCCCTGGCCTCCACGCCCCCTATTCTTTCTCATTTCCACGCTCCCTATCCCATCACGCCTCCCTTCTCCTTCCACGCCTCACCTTCTTTCCATTCCACGCTCGACCTCCATCACCGATGCCCCCTGCATCCACGCCCCCTATTTCTTCTCATTTCACGCTCCATATTCCCATCACGCTCTCTCTCCTTCCACGCCTCCACCTTCTTCCATTCTACGCTTCCGACCATCCATCACGATGCCCCTGCATCCACGCACCCCACTATTCTTCCCATTCCACGAGCTTCCTCCCCCGTCACGTTGACTCATAGGCGAGGTCTCTCCTAATGGCACAGGCCCTTAGAAGGAAAGACTGGGTAACACTAAACGAGCAAGATGTCAAGGTAGGGAAACTGGCGACACTTTTACTTGAATTGTGGGAATACAGACAGGGCTGAATGCCCCTGTGGCGAGCCAAACCAAACCATGGCTCATATTCCCCAGGGTGCCCACTGGGGCCCCAGTGCTCCGACCAAGACCTGAGCGAATCAAACGATACCGCTCTCGGATGGATCAGGTTAGCGCGATAATTATGGATGTGTCCCGTAGACGCCGCCTCCCTCCTTTCATTACGATCTTCTATCCACCTCCCCTTCACCATTCCCCCCTTCACACTACCTCATCCACCTCCCCTTCATCATTCCCCCCTTCACACTACCTCATCCACACTCCTCCCCTTCACCATTCCCCCCTTCACACTACCTCATCCACACTCCTCCCCTTCACCATTCCTCCCTTCACACTACCTCATCCACACTCCTCCCCTTTATAATCGCTCCCCCTTCACACTACCTCATCCACACTCCTCCCCTTCATAATCGCTCCCCCCCTTCCCACTACCTCATTCACACTCCTCCCCTTTATAATCCCTTTCCCCTTCACACTACCTTATCCACACTCCTCCCCCTCATAATCGCTTTCCGCCAGACACATCCTGCTTCATTCTCCCCCGACCCGCAATGTTTAGTTAACGACTGCGTCGCAACACTCCGCCTCAGTTGCGTCACCATCTGGAAGTGCGTCACCTCAGTTGCGTCACCATCAGGAGGTGCGTCAGCCGTCGGCGACGGTCGCACGGAACAGCGCGTGACGCTGTGACAGCGGCTGCTGCTGCTACTGCTGCTACTACTGCTACTGCTTATGCTGCTGCTACTGCTCCTGCTGCTGCTGCTGCTGTTGCTGCTGCTGCTGCTTCTGCTGCTGCTACTGTTACTGCTGCGGCGGCTGTTGCTGCTGCTGCTACTGTTACTGCTGCTGCTGCTGCTACTGTTACTGCTGCTGCTGCTGCTGCTGCGGCTGCTGCTATTACTGCTACTACTGCTGCTACTGCTGCTACTGCTGCTGCTGTTGCTACTGCTGCTGCCACATCTACTGCTGCTGTTGTTGTTGTTTTTGTTGTTGTTGCTGCTGCTGCGGCTGCTACTGCTGCCAGTGATGCTGCTAGTGTTCCTGCTACTGTTTATTATGCTGTTGCTGTTAGTGTTGTTGCTGTGTTGCTGGTGGTGGTACTGCTGCTGGCGCGATCGCTGGACGAGAGCTGCTTGAGCATGATAGCTGATCGCGTGCGTGCGTGCGTACGTGCGTGCATTGCGGTGCGTGGGAGCGAGCGAGCGGTGCGGTGCGTGCGCGCTGACGCCGCTCGCTCCTCTTCCACTGATAGGCGGTCAGCGATGCGACGTGTTTGTGCGTGCTGGCGCTGTTACTGCTTCCGCCGCTCATGCTGCCGCTACTGTTGCTGCTGCTGCTGCTGCTGCTGCTGTCACCACTGCTACCACCGCTGATGCCGCCACTGCTGCCGCCGCTGCAGCAGCTGCTAGCTAGCCACTGCTGTTGCAACGAATCAGTGGCTTGGTGTTTGCAGACGAACTGCGCGAGACTTGTTCGGTCTCTGGGAGGTATGTGATCAGCTAAGAACCGTGCCTGCGACCGGTGCCTGAGGTGAGAAAGCTAGCGCGAGAGAGCGAGAGGAAGAAAGTAATAGAGAAGGCGAGAGAGAATGTGGGCGAGAGAGAGAAGAGAGAGGAACCGAGAGAGAGAGAGAGAGAGGGCGAGAGAGAGAGAGAGAGAGAGAGAGAGAGAGAGAGAGAGAGAGAGAGAGAGAGAGAGAGAGAGAGAGAGAGAGAGAGAGAGAGAGAGAGAGAGAGAGAGAGAGAGAGAGAGAGAGAGAGAGAGAGAGAGAGAGAGAGAGAGAGAGAGAGACGAGAGAGAGAGAGAGAGAGAGAGAGAGAGAGAGAGAGAGAGAGAGAGAGAGAGAGAGAGAGAGAGAGAGAGAGAGAGAGAGGGA
>NW_014577173.1:337273-342072 GCF_000485595.1 Priapulus caudatus | reverse complement strand
CTTACATCTTCGGTTTATACGTACGTACATCTCGGTCTACGTCTGAGTCACATACGCACATCTCAATCTACAGGTCAATACCGCACATTCTCAAAATTAGTCATATACGCACATCTCAATCTACCAGTTCACATACGCACATCTCAATCTATCGACAGTCACATACGACATTCTCAATCTACAGTCACATACGTGCGCACATCTCAATCTACAGTGCACATACCGCACATCTCAATTCTACAGTCACATTATACGTGTTAATTTTTTGTGGAGGCGTATGCCCAACAATCTAACGTGTTCTGGGACAGAATTATTCGGTCTTAGGAGGTAGCAGGCCCTAGCATGCGTGCTTTACATCTCAGTCTACAGCACATACGTAACACTGAGTTACAGTCACAATCTCAATCTTACTGTCACATTACGTAGCCTTTGTAGTGCGCCTACATCTACATACTCAGTTAACACGTCCGAACGGTTAGCTTTACATGATTATACACGTCACAATTGATTATGATACGGCGTACAACCATTCTCACGCACTTGAACATGAAAACCCGTATCTACTCACATCAAGCGCAATGGAAGCTCACTATGATCACATAATTGAATGGCCAGCAATTAATTACATAAATAACGATAATTATGAGATAGCTTATTAGATTTATCTTGCCTGTGTGTACGATTCGCGCCTGTGTTGTCTGCTTAAGATTTGCACAAAAATGGCCGGCCCACACATAAATCGTAGAGATTGGGCAGACCCACTTACCTGGTCGCCAATGGCCGACCTGGCGAAGCGGAACTGCAGCTGCTGAAAATGTTTGTCTTTGGTCGTTTGGTGTTAAATGTTGCTTTAGTAACGCTTGCTTATGCAAAATAAAGCTTTAGTGACATAAGCTTTATCGTCTTCGCCCGTTGGAAACCCCGGTAAGAGCGAAATGGGCACATTCCTGACTGCGTTTCGGAAGGAATACTCAAATACACGCGCGCCGTTACAGTATTACTATAATAGACTAGCAAATACGTGCTCTGCCACGGAGTGATGTTTGGCAACAGTCGCACTGTGGCATATTGTAACCGGTAAATATTTGCGGCTGGTTTTTTGCGGTTCTGGGCTAAAATTTTCTAAAAGATCTAAATTTTACCCTTTTTACATTTGCGGAATGATTCTGACTGGCATGAATGAAAAGCTACAGTGCGATCGCATATTATAGATGACGCCAGGACACACTATTTCTCAATGCAAAGTCAGGAGCTAATTATATATATAATATGAGAAACCAATAAAACGTGCGATTCCTTGTTATCACATTCCCACATATGATATCAGTCTACAAGTCACACGTACACGGCGTACATGACATCTCAGTTTTAGTCACGACGTACATCTCGCTCTACAGATCTGAGTCACTTACGTCACATCTCAATCTCACAGTCACAGGACGCAAATCTCAATCTACAAGTAGCATGACGCACATTCTCAATGTACGAGTCGCATACGCACATCTCAATCTACAGTCACATACGCACATCTCAAATCTACAGTCACATACACACATTTCAACCTACAGTCTCATACGCCACATTCTCAACCTTACCAGTCACATTACGCCACATCTCAACCTACAGTCATATACGCACATCCTCAGACCTACAGTCACATACGCCCACAGTCTCAATCTTACAGTCACATACGCACATCTCACTACAGTCACATACGCACATCTCCGAATCTTACAGTCACCATACGCCACATCTCAACCCTACAGTCACATTCACGCACATCATTCAACAAACCTCACAGTCACATTCGCACATCTCAATCGTACAGTAAATACGCACATCTCAATCTACAGTCACATACGGCACGATCTCAATCTACAGCTCACTTGACGCACATCTCAATCTACAGTCGCATTACGCACATTCTCAACCTACAGGTCACATACGCACATCTCAACTTACAGTCACATACGCAACGACATCTCAATCTGCAGTCACATTACGCGCATTCTATCTTACCAGTCACATGATACTTGCATATCAGTCTATAGTGTACGTACGTGCCATCTCAGGCTACAGGTCAGGCTACCTACGTATATCACAGTTTACAGTCTACAAATTACCAGTTACATCTCACACCTGTACAGTCACAATGATACGTGCATACTCACAGGCCACTTGACAGCGTCTTCAATAAATATACATTGCTACAATAAATACGCGAAAGTCATTTACTACAAAGATTCTTAATGTGTAGGATACTCTGCTTTGACCTATTATTGCTACTCATACGCCATGCTGCGAATGACATTCCAAATTCCTTGTGGCTTGTCTGTGAGTTTCTAGCGTGTGTGCTCATTCCGCGGTGAGTTTTAATTTCCACTAAATGGTCATGTTAAATTGCATGACTGTCGAAATATTCTCGGCGAGGGATCATGCCAGCAAGGATAATATTTTTAAATAATTGTTGAATACATTGTTGCATCAGGACCGCCGTCGTCAAGGCCGTCGCACGGCCGTGCTAGGGCAAAATTTCCCAAGATGTCGTTGAAATGTTTGCTTTAAGTAACGTTGTTATGCAAAATAAAGCTTAGTGACATAGTGATCCGTCATTCGCCACGTTGTGGAAACCCCCCGGTAAAGAGGTAAATGGGCACATCCTTACGGCGGTTTCGGAGGAGAATACGTGAAATTACACGCGGCCGTTACAAGTATTACTACTATGCATATATGTGTGTGATGTGTGTGTGTGTGTGTGGTGTGTGTGTAGTGTGTGTGTGAGTGTGTGTGTGTGTGTGTTGTGTGTGTTTGTGTGTGATGTGTGTGCCTGCCGCGTAGTATGCTGTGTTATGTTCGTGCGTGCGTGCGTGCGTGTGTGTGTGTCCTTGTAGTTCGAGGCTGATCTTAGACACTCGTTCTGCTGAGCAGAGCCATGTCCGTGTGTCGTAGCGTAACGCGCGATCTCGTGGTTCAGAGCCATATCTGAGTCTATGACACGCTGCAGCTTAACGTTGACGCTTCGTGGCTCGACAATTTTGCGAGCCGCAATAATAACACGATTATCTAACGCGGCGCATTGTAATGGCATAGCAACGTGGGGCGTAGCGATAGCAGAATAATACATGACATTGCGGTTATATGCTAACGTATATAGTTTATAGCATTTGCACAACGGTGAACGATGATTGCTATGGCGGGTTAGTGGCATAGCGGTGTGGTATGTAGCATAACAATGTTATACACGGCACAGCGATGACGTATACTCGTGATGTGATGTTGCCGTGCGTGATACCGCAACGGTAAGAATGCCCCAACAATGGGGAACACGTTACGACGATGCGATGTGTGACGCAACAATGCGGTGCGTTTGATGACAATGCAATGCATGACACGACAATGCTGTGACCATAGATATCATATAAACAACATATATATGATATCTATATATGTTATGTGTTATATGATATCTATGGCTGTGCCTAGCACGACAATGCGGTGCATGACACGACAATGAGGTGCATGTGACGAAAATGCAGTGCATGTGACGAAAATGCAGTGCATGACACGACAATGCGGTGCATGTCACAAAAATGCCGTCTACGCATGCTGGCACAGCGGCGAAGCTAGGAACTCAGGTCAGTCATTTGCTAGATTAACTGATATTATATATATATCCAGTTAATCCGTCCGCCAGTATGTGAAATACTGACATAGCGCCCTCGGGCAACAACGTCACTATTTCACATACGCAGCGTAGAACCATGTAGAACTGTTACGTTTCGCGTCCAGCGGGATGTCAGTATTCTACATTGCGCTCGCCAAGCTATGTGAATATTCTACATATATGATCTCGTTAGCGTTCGTCGTGTCGACGCCACGGTCGCCATTTTGTCTATATATATATAATTATATATTTTCCTGTTCGCTAACGCAAGAGATGGCAGTATCTAGTGCAGGGTTACAGGTCCTCAGTCCGAAGGGTCACTGGGCCAAAGGGTCACTGGGCCAAAGGGTCACTGGTCCAAAGGAAAAAATAAACATTTTCACTGATATAATTTAGCAAAAAAAACGAAGTATGAAGCCATTTTAGATCATCTGTAGTTGCTTCATTTCTCCACCTACTCAGCTTCTAGTTTGAAAAAATGAGGGCCTATTTTGAAACTTTTTGTCCATTTTCATAGAAATATTTAATATTTGGGCTTCAAACCAAAATTCCAAATTTTTTCAAACGAATTTTTTTCCACATTGCGTGTTCAATGTTTTCCCAGTTGACGGTACGGTAAAATGCATACATTTTTAACAAAACCGGGCAATACTGAAAGCCTCCCCCACACACACCTGCCAATTCTACATCCCCGGTGAGTGTTTCGGATTAGTGAACCTTCGGACTAGTGAACCTTCGGACTAGTGAACATTCGGACTAGTAAACATTCGGACCAGTGAACCTTCGGACTAGCGAGCTGTCACCGTAGAGTACAGGAAGCGAGAGGACGACCACTATTGAGTAAAAATATGATCGTAAAGAAAAATAAATGCGCGATTAAAAGCAATTCCTGCTTCCCGTGCGCCACGCGTGCCAATTATGTTCCTCGCTCGCTACTCACTCAGTGCGATGGCCACCGCCGTCATGTATCTTCGTAACCAACGTGTCAGACGTGACGGGAGTTTGTAACGCACCTGCGCGCAATCCTTTAACCGACGGCAGCCGACTGTACAGGGAGTTCTCGCGAGAGTTCTCGCTCTCTCTCGCGCGCTCTCTCTCTCTCTCTCTCTCTCTCTCTCTCTCTCTCTCTCTCTCT
>NW_014577173.1:334849-336160 GCF_000485595.1 Priapulus caudatus | reverse complement strand
AGAGAGAGAGAAAGAGAGAGAGAGAGAGAGAGAGAGAGAGAGAGAGAGAGAAGGAGAGAGAGTATGAGAGAGAGAGAGAGAGAGTATGAGAAAGGGAGTTATGAAAGGGATAAAACAAATAATAGATAAACTATGAATGAAACACACACATGCATACATACAGACAGACAGACAGACAGACAGACAGACAGACAGACAGACAGACAGACAGACAGACAGACAGACGGACGAACAGGTAGTCAGACAAATGAGACAGACAGGGGAGGCGAAAAAAATCAGCAGGAGGGTGACAGAACGAAGAATATGCGACAGTGCACGCGTGTATGCGTGCGCTAAGCGTGTATGCGTGATGCGTGTAAGAGCGTGTTCCGACGCGCGCTTCTTTCCTTGCGTTGTTTCACTGACTAATATAGTCGAGTTGCCGAGTAGAGAAATTTGACTGAACGTTGCAATCGGGTATATACAAGGTTTTTTCGTGGTTTCCTGATCTTTAGACTATCATGAACCGGAATCGACCGGGTGAGGATGGACCAAATTTTACAGAAATTATTGCAAGTTTAGCATGCCTCTTAATTTATACGCGCACAAATTGGAAAATATACGATCTGCATTTGTTGTGATAAAAAATTGCTCCCGGTAGATTCTTCTTCAGGTAGTCTAAAGACTGAAGATTAAGAAACCACAAGTAACCTTGTATATGCCCGATTGCAACGTTCAGTCATTTGGCAACCGGACTAATAGCAAAAGCCGGGCAACCACCAGCAGCGCATGTTGTTGCCGCGCGTGGGCGTCTCTCTGCTCCCATTTTCCGCTTCTGTTACAAGTGGCATCATTATATACATACACGTAGTGCATATACATTTGTCGGTGCATATCCACCGCCAAAGCATGCATGTTTGTGTTGGCAAACCATCTGTTTATTTTGACAAGAAGTTGCGTTTACTCTGATGACGTTTGTATTTCTGCGGCATGCACCGGAGTAATTTCTGAACAACGCGTGCACTTATACGAACGATACTGATAATGATACATATGTTACGTGTAATTGCTTCGCAATATAAACATGCGATATACAGCGACGGAACAGCTAAGCGTAATTTAATGCATTCTACGGCGAATCAATACACGACTGTCCACGGAGATATGCGACAGCAGTACTCGTTAGTTATTTCACCGCTTTCCTCGGTGTTTCTGAAAAACTGCGCTATGTCATTAATCACCGCTGTACGTCTCTCGCATTGAGAACCAGAAATGTGTGTGTGTGTGTGTGTGTGTGTGTGTGTGTGTGTGTGTGTGTGTGTGTGTGTGTGT
>NW_014577173.1:308424-334365 GCF_000485595.1 Priapulus caudatus | reverse complement strand
TGTGTGTGTGTGTGTGTGTGGGTGTGTGTGTGTGGGCGTGTGTGTGGGCGTGTGCGTTTGTGCGCGTGTGTGTGCGTGTGTGTGTGTGTGTGTGCGTGTGCATGTGCGTGTGCATGTGCGTGTGCAATGTAGGTCGTCGTGCAGGATCGCGTATATGAGTGTGTATATGCGATCAACGATGTCATCGTTTTATATCTACATACGATAGTGTAGAGCGAAGCTTCACCAGTGTAATTTCTGCAATTAGTAGGTTTTCTCCTGCATGTATGCTTGTCTCACAGCTGCATCCCTGCATATATACAAGCTAATCCTACAGCTTTATTCCTGCATACATACATGCTAATCCTACAGCTTTATCTCTGCATGCATACATGCTAATCCTACAGCTCAATCCCTGCATGCATACATGCCCATATCACAGTTTAATCCACGCATGCATACATACTAACAACACAGCTTTATCCCTGCATACATACATGTATGCTAATAACCCAGCTAAATCCCCGCATACATACATGCTCATATCACAGCTTCATTCCAGTATCGCATGCGCGCGTTTATGTAGCTTTACCGCCATCTTAATGTTCACCCCTCGCCATTCTTTCCAAATGCAGTCCAGTGGCGAAACCAGTGCAATACGGTTTTATATCGTCACATTAGAGACATAGATTACGAGGGAAATAAATGTGTAATTACGGAATACGATTGACTGACGACTATTGTCTACGTCTACGTCTTCGTGGTCACACGAATTCACCTATACAACACCGCAGGTTTTATCGCTACACCAGCAATATTGGCGCTCGTCCATTTTTTCGTCGGTACAAAAAAGGCCCGACCTAATCACACAACCTATTTTCCGCTCGCATTTCCGCGATAAGTGCGTAATCTCGCGTAATTTCGCGCGATTCTCTCTCAGCGCGGATTGCCTTTCTTGACTTTTAGTCGCGCCTTGACATAACGACATCGTGCGCGGCTGCGTGCGTGCCAGACGCTAAGCCGAAGTTGGTACTCGCATGACCGTGTCCGCCCATGCTAGCTATAGTTGTCGACGATGTTTCGACGTGTCACGCGGGCGCGTTAGGGTGCAGTGGACGGGTGGTCGACGTGAACGATATCGAAAGCGACTGCCGCCTGGTGGCGGATAGCTGTATGCATGCATTCTCCCTCGGCGCTTTCGTTTGGCTTCACCTCACATATAGCGATACGCACGGGGTCACCCGCTCGCTACGTCCATTGCATAGCAGGCTGAACCGTCAGCGATCTGATTCAATCCACATGAAATCTTTTCGCCCGCAACCCGCAATCCTCATTTTCTTGATATACTAATAAAATTTATATTAATCTAATTCATTTCTAATCTCATCGACGAATTTTGTCTGGTTTTAATCTACGTCAAATCTACGTGTAATCTCGTCCAAGGCGCATGCGCAATCTACCGTTAATATAGATGCGATGTTTTTATCTAGATGGCTTGCGTCTAAAATAGATGTTTGTCCGTTTGTTTGGCAGGTGTTCGCTACGCTCTCATTTAGAACTAATAGTGACATCTAATTGGCCAACGATAAACTGCGATTAATATATTTCGACAATCAGTGAGTCGGTAACTAGTCGAGGGCGGCTTCGTCATGATTAACGGTGCACGCAGCTAATGAGAAATTGTAGGTGTCTTGCGAATCCCCGTGTGACATACATCTCTCTCTCTCTCTCTCTCTCTCTCTCTCTCTCTCTCTCTCGTTCTCTCTCGTGCCTCATCACTCTCTCTCTCTGCTCTCTCTCTTCTTCTACCCGATCAGTCTCATCTATCTACCTTTACTCTATCTATCTATCATCTATCTATCTATCTATCTATTTCTATCTTATCTATCCTATCTATCAAAGTCTATCTATTTATCTCATCTATCTATCGTATTCTATGCTATCACATTTATCTATCTATCTCTCATCCTATTCATCATATCTATATATATATATCTATCTAATCTACTATCTATCCATCTATCATATCGATCGTATCATCCTATATATCATATATATATAGATTATATATAGATATTAATTTATCCATCTATAATGTTCCATTCATTTACTACATCCTCTTCTCTCTCTTCACCCACGCACTGCTTTCGTCTCTCTCTCTCTTTCTCGTCTCTCTCTCTCTGCTCCCTCTCTATCTCCCTCCTCTCCTCTCTCTTGACCCTCACTCTCCTTGTCTTCTCTCTCTCCTCTCCTATAATCACCCAGCTGCCAACGCCACGCGTTATCCAATTAAGCTGCTGCTCATCCTCCTCCTCTCCTCCTCTCCCTCCTCCTGCCTCTTTCTACCTCCCCTTCCGCTCCTCCTCCTCCTCTTGCTGCTTCCCTGTTCCTGCGCCTGCTCATTTCTCTCCCATCCTACCTGCCTCCTCTCCTCCTCCTCCTCCTCCTTCCCTCTCTCCCTGCTGCCTGCTGCTCACACTTCCTCCTGCCTCCTCCTCTTCCTCCCCTCCTCCTCCTCACCTCCTCCCATCCTCTCCCTCCTCCTCTCCTCCTGCTGCTGCTGCTGCTTAGCTGCCTGCTGACTTCATCCTCTTCCTCGCTTCTCCTTCCTTCCTACCTGCCTTCCTCCTGCTACGCTCCTGCTGCCTGCTCGAATCATCTTTCCTGCTACTGCTGCGCTGCTGCTTGCCTGGCTGCAATAACGAACGCGATGATGGGGCAATCACGGTGCGTAATCAAGTCCGCACTCGCTCTCTTCCCGAGTGACCCGAATAACAGTGGGCCATCTAATAGCATCCCAGTCGGTGTTCAGCAGTTGCCGAGTACCAGGATGGTAACGAACGTATAGCTCTATATACGGTACACGCAACAGGGGTGTTGTCGTGCTGTCGCCGGCGACAGACGCGCTGATGATGCGCAGTGGCGGTTACGCTGCTGCTGCTACTGCTGCTGCTGCTGCTGCTGCTGCTGATGCGGTTGTTGTTGTTTTTGTTTTTTTGTTTTTTTATTTATCGTTGTTTTCGTTTTTGTTGTTATTGTTGTTTGTGGTGTCGCTGTTGTTGTTGTTGTTGTTGTTGTTGTTGTTGTTGTTGTTGTTGTTGTTGTTGTTGTTGTTGTTGTTGTTGTTGACGACAATAACGACGACGATGATGATGATGATGACGATAATGATGATGATGATGATAATTATGATAATGAATATGGTGACGACGATGATGACCATAATAAAAATTATGACGACGATAATGATGATGTTGACGTCGACGAGGATGATTCCAATGATGATAATGGCGATGATGATGCAGAATACGCAGAATTACGATGAGAACTCATGATCTCAGGGACCATGTATGGGAGGAGGAATTGATGTGCTGCCTGCCTCCCTCTGTGACGTGGCCAGAATGAGGAGAGCGCGCCGACATGGGTTTCCCGACATTCCCGTCTGTTGTTTTGCGGCAGGAACCAATTAGGACTCATTTATCAATCATGTCACTTATCTCTAGACTTTCCAGTTCATGAATTAAACATGGTGTCCGGGATTAAAATCCCTCGTCGCTCTCGTTCGGCCGAGAATTCAATTTTACCCGGCAACGAAGCTTGGCGTTATGACGTTAGCAAGTGATGACGATGATGTATTCGTTCCGGATGGCTAGGCTATCGACCATGCCCACGCAGCCAGCAGCAGCAGTAACAACGACAGCATCGAGTAGCAGTCAGCCAACAACAGCAAGCAGCATAATAGTAGTAGGCAGCAGGCAGTCGCGTAGGTAACAACAGGGTCAGCCAGCAATAGTATAGCAGCAGCAGTAACAACCGCACGCAGCAAATCGAGTAGTAGCAGCAGCAGCGGCGTCAGCTAGCATAGCTAGCGGCTAGCAGCAGCAAGCCGTAGCAGCCCAGTAGGCAACCAGTAGCAGCCAGCCAGCCGTAACGAGCAGCCACTGCGTAACTCAGCCAGCAGTACAGCAACCGCCCCTTCCAGTAGCAGGCGAGCACACCCGTAACAGCCAGTAGAACAGCCAGTTAGCCGCAGCAGCGAGTAGCAGCTAGTTTTAGCAACCAGCAGTAGCTGGCAGCAGGTAGCAGCAGTGCAGCAGATAGCAGCAGTTAGGCAGCAAGCAGCCGTAACACAGTAGCAACAGCCAGTTTAGCAGCAGCAGCCGTTTAACAGCCCAGTAGTGAACAAGGCAGTAGCGCAGCGCCAGTAGCAGCAGCAGTTAGCAACAGCCGTAGTAGTTAGCCAGCAGCCGTCAACAAGCAGTAGCTCAACCAGCAGCTAGCAGCAGCCAGTAGTAGCAGCAGTAAGTCAGCAGCAATAGTAGTAGCGACAGTAGCAGCCCTCAGCCCCAACATGCGTTCTCGAGCGCGCATGTGCTGACAATAATTATCGCGAAGCAAGGTGCTTAGTCTCCAGGGAGACGTTTTTGCAGACCTTTTCGATGAAGCTTATGTCAATAAACAAAGATGAAGCGCGTCCATTAGAGAGGTGATAATTTACTAGTGGGAAGTAGCATTATGACAGACGGGTCACATTGTCGGCTGTGACGGTCCGCGCTAAATGCCCGCAAAACCGGTACGGACGCATTCGATCTACTGCGCATCTACCGCTTGTCACGCGATATCTCGCGAGATGATACTACTTTGACGGAGACCTTAAATCGTGAATTCGCCAAGCTCGCGATCGACGCGGAGCTTTTGACGTGCGTGCATGTTCGTGTGCGTGCAGGAGCGTACGTAGGCGCATTCTTGACGTGCGTGCATGTTTGTGTCGTGCGATTGAGCGTACGTTAAGGCGCAGATTCCTTGGACCTTCGCGTGCCAGGTTCGTGTGCGTGCGTGAGCGTACCGTAGGCGGCATTCTTGACCGCTGGCGGTTTGCATGTTTGGTGCTGGCCGTAGCATGGTAGCGTACGTAGGCGCATTCTATGCACGCTGCGTGCATGTTGGTGTGGCGCTGCATGAGCGTACGTAGGCCGCCGTGGATTCTTGACGCTGGTGCATGTTCGTGTGGCGTGCGTGAGCGTACGTAGGTCCGATTTCTTTGACGTGCTGTGTCGTATGTTCGGTCGTGCTCGTGCGATGAGCGTACGTTAGTCCGCATTCTTGACGTGTCGCGTCTCGTTGCATGTTCGTGTGCGTGCATGAGCGTACGTAGGCGCATTCTTGACGTGCGTGCATGTTCGTGTGCGTGCATGAGCGTACGTAGGCGCATTCTTGACGTGCGTGCATGTGCGTCAGTATACGTTCGTTTTCATGCATATGAATGCATGTATATTTGAGTGCGTGCATGAATACGTGTTCACGCAGGCATGCGTCAGCGCGTAGGTTTAAGGTGCAAGGTATTAGGTGGCAACGCGCACACGTCTTCATTAACGTCCGCTTATATTTTTCGGTCGACGAAGACTGAGAGGAAACAGACGGCTGCTCGTTACTACATACCGACTGCATCATGGCTGTAACCAAACCCTTAAGGAAGCCTGGTCTTTCCCCGCTCATTTCCCGGTCTGTACGAAGTATATGCGAATCGCGTATAACGTACTGTTTGTTATATAGGTCGCAACTAATTGTCCGTTACTAACAAGGTGCCAGCTAATCTTGCCGCACATCGGAAAGCTAATTGAGTCACTCACATTAGTTAACTCGCATCCCACTGTGCGCCACGTAGACGCTCTGTTGCACGTGACTTGTTAGTAGATAGATAGATATGTGTAGACTAATATCTGATGAGCAATCAGTGTTTGTCACGATGAGAGGTAATACCGTTACAGTAACGGTCAGCATAGATATGGCAAATACGGTTAGGGTTTACGGTAGGTAGAGTTACGGTGACGACACGTGCAGTTAAGGTGACGTCACGTACAGCAAAGGTGACGTCGTGCGCAGTTACAGTGACGTCACATGCAGTTACAGTGACGACATGTGTAGTTACAGTGACATCACGCGCAGTTACAGTGACGTCACACGCCGTTACAGTGACATCACGCGCAGTTACAGTAACGTCACGCGCAGTTACAGTGACGTCATGTGCAGTTAGAGGTGCCTATAGCGACCAGGGGCCTGTTGTCGGAAACAAAATTAGTCTTAACATTAGTCTTAACATAACGTTCACTCGTAAACCGTTGACAAAAACATCGTAATGTTACGAGAACGAAAAATCCTCGAAAATATCCTTCTAACATTACGAGAGCCCAGACCCTCTCGTAACTTTAATATTAATATAAAAATAACACATTTACACTACGAATTCGAATTATAGTGATATTATATTTTATAATAATGAGTAAAATGTGTGTTTTTCTTTAAAAACACGTCAAAAACATTAATGATCTACCGATCATAAAACAAAACAAAACATTTACAAATGGCGTATGGCATTTGTCCTCTTGTTTTAAATGACTCTGCCACTTGCCACGACTCTCGCGTCTCGTGTTACAGTGTGAGAATTTGTCTTTTTGTGCAGAATAAATTCATGAACGCGTCGTTTTTTATCAAATATTATTTACATGTGGTTAGCCATCATAATATGCATAAATTACTGTGATATACAATAAATGTGTATGAATTTGAATTTTTTGATCGATTCTCAACCAATCAGCAGTCTTGTGATGAAGTTCCTTCTATCGTACGTTTTCTAATAGCTGCGATGTGTTTGTGTCAACGCTCCTCTCGTAACATTAACATTAGTCGTAAGTGTTATCTTAGCATTACCATTAGCATTAACTTTACGATGTTTCTGACAACGGCCCCCAGGACGCTATATCACAGTGCGTAAATAATAACGTTAGGCCTACTAGCACGCACGGTTAGCTCACAGTGCGGCTAGCGAGCGAGTGAATCAGCTTGTAATGAAATATTTATATATGTACCTTGTTAACCTAAAATATCGCTCACGTTCGTCGGCTGCTAGGTATAGCGTACATATTAACGTCTCATGAATAGTCTCCTGGCGGCTCGCACACAGCGGCGTGTTCCGAGAAAATTTGCGCGCCCCCTACCGAGCAGCGCGAAAAATTCATGCCGGCGACAGCGTATGAGTTGTACGGCATTTATGTGTCTGCCTCAAGCACTAACATCTGCCAACAAAGTCATCTTGATTGCTGACACTGAATCGATTATTTTAATATTATTTAATTTTAATTATTTAATACATGTACGATTGGCTCGTAATGTACGAGAATGCACATGATATTAAACTTTGAATACTTTAAGTATGCCATTTCATGCCAACTGTCATCACCTCACTCAGCGTACGTGCTGTCCTTCGAACTTTCTAACCGCTCGAGATAGCACTTTCGTACAGCCGCGTATAACGATTAGTTTCCCGTTTCAGGGCAGCACGGTCAGCTATCGAGTTTCGCTTTCCCGTAATAGATGTCGCGCGTTGTGTTTGCGCTCGCTCGTGCCCGCACGATCTCGCTCGCGGCGAAACGAAACGGTAGCGACGCAGCGTCATTATGGATAAAGCTTGCGCCTGGCGCTGTATCCACCCCGCGCGTCCTTCGCCGCCATCGTGTCTCTTTACCGCTAGTGTATCAGCAGTCAGCGCGTGTGGTGCGATGAAACTGTCATGCAGCAGCCGAGGAATATTGTCATCGGCATCCTCATCTCACGGGTATACTCACTGAATGCAGAACCCCTATAGCTTAGGTAATAAGGTAATCTAATACCTGATGGGGTCGCGCGATAGGTGGCCGGAGAAAAGAAAGAGCACGCGTCGTACGTGCCCACGAAGGTTGTCGCGTGTCTTTATCCACATGCACACACACACACACACACACACACACACACACACACACACACACACACACACACACACACACACACACACACACACACACATCCACCGCGCGCTCGCACGAACAGCGCACGCCAAACATCAGGCACGGCGCACACGAACACACGCACACGCGCACATCACTTCCAATGTGCTGTGTAGTATGTTTGCGTATGTTTGTACGCGCGTGGTAGAGCGCAGAGCGTAGTATGTGCCGTCGAGACTCTTTACCAACACTCGGTAGTGTTATAAAACGTTCGCAATTTTATTCAAGAGGTTTTGAAGAACTATTAAGAATTTCGTACGCATGCTTGACCGCTGTCAAGTTTCAACAGCCATCAAAGCCCTGAAAAACGCTCAATACTCTGCAAAGGTCGAATGAAAATGCCTATATAGCCCGAGACGCGTGTGTGTCGAGGGTTGCGCGCGTAGAAACTGGCTTGGCAAGAAGAATGAAGAAGAAATAATTTTGTAAAAGCGAGACGAAAGAGAGATAGAGTTGTACGGAGCAGAGAGAGAGAGAGCGAGAGAGAGAGAGAGAGGAGCGAGAGAGAGAGAAGAGATAAGAGAGAGAGAGATAGAGAGAGAGACGAGTGAGGAGAGAGAGAGAGAGAGAGAGCGAGCAGATGAGAGAGAGAAACTAGAGAGAGCAGAGAGAGAAGAGAGCGGAGAGAGAGAGAGATAAGAGACGAAGAGAAGAGCCGAGAGGAGAAGAGCCAGACGAGAGAGAGCAGAGAGGTGATCAGATGAGAGAGAGAGCAGCGAGCGCGCGCTCAGTGAGTAGATAGACCGTGAGTGAGGAGAGCGCGCGAAAACTGCATTTGCTGTGGTGTGAAGAGACAGACACACAGAGAGAGAAGAGAGAGAGAGAAGAGAGAGAGAGAGAGAGCAGAGATAGAGAGAGAAAGAGAATACTGTGAGCAGGATAGTGTAGAAGAGAAGCGGCACGAGATGGCACACAGTGAGATTAAAGATATTGTCTAGCTAAGATAGGTAGAGAGATGGACAGACAGACAACAGAAGACAGACAGACAGACATGCAGATAGACAGACGGACAAGAACCGACTGAAGAAGCAATATTGTGTGAGAAAACGAATTATTGGCGACATGAAATAGTAAGGAAGCTGTATCTTACACCCGACTGGCTATATATGTACTTGACGTTGCATGGCGTCGCGTAGTCGCATGTTCTCATTTAATCCAAGTCCTGTACGAAGTTCAAAGGACCGTTTTCTGTAATATCATTACTCTATGTTTTAATGTTACAATCTACAATCTCGCTATGATGTTGGCGACAAATGACACACAGCGTGATCGCACTGATGAGTTGATGTTATATGAAAGATAAAACTAGTGAAACGAGGGAACAGAGTACGTAAAACTGAATGGATAAATATAGAAATGAGGAAGAGTAAAGAATAAGCAATAAGATATGATAGGCAGATGAGAAGAATTATAGAGTAGCCATTATTACTGCCTCTTCTCTCCTTCTCTTTCTTTCTTTTCTCTCTTTCTCTCTGCTGTGTCGTGTGTGTGTGTGTGTGTGTGGTGACGTGGATCGTGTGTGTGTGTGCGCGCGTGTTGTGTTGGTGTGGTGTGTGTGATGTGCGTTGTGTGTGGTGTGGGTGTGGTGGTGTGCGAGCGTGCGCTGTGCTCGCGCGATGTGGTATTAAAAAGTTGCCTTCTTTTTTAATGAGATTTACACAACCTGTATTCGTGTATCTGCTATCAAACAATTGTACGGATGCTCACCGCCTCTTCCTCTTTCTCTCCCTCTCTCTCTCTCTTCTCTCTTCTTCTTTCTTTCTTTCTTTCTTCTAATTTTCCCTCTCTCTCTCGCTCTTTTCTCTCTCTCTCTCTCTCTCTCTCTCTCTTTCCTCTCTCTCTCTCTTTCTCTCCCCCTTCTCTCTCTCTATCTCGCTCACTCTGTCTCTATCTCGATCTCTCTCTTTCCTATCTCTCTCTCTCTCTCCTCTCTTATCTCTATCTCGCCTCACTCTGTCTCTATCTCGCTCTCTCTCTCTCTTTCCTATCTCTCTCTCTCTCTTCATCTCTCTGACTCTCCTCTCTCTCTCTCTCTCTCTCTCTCTTCGCTCTCTCTCTATCTCTTTCCTTTCTCTCTTCTCTCTCTCTTTCCTATCTCTCTCTCTCTCTCTCTCTCTCTCTCTCTCTTTCTCTCTAACTCGCTCACTCTGTCTCTATCTCGCTCTCTCTCTCTTTCCTATATATCTCTCTCTCTCTATCTCTATCTCGCTGACTCTGTCTCTATCTCGCTCTCTCTCTTTCCTATCTCTCTCTCTCTCTTCATCTCTCTGACTCTCTCTGACTCTCCTCTTCTCCTTTCTCTCTCTCTCTCTCTCTCTCTCTCTCTCTCTCTCTCTATCGCTCTCTCCTCTATCTCTTCTCTCTTTCTCTCTCTCTCTCTCGCTGTCTCTCTCTCTCTATATATATATATATCTCTCGCTCTCTTCTTCTCTCTCTCTCTCATCTCTCTCTCTCTCTCTCTCTCTCTCTCTCTCTCTCTCTCTCTCTCTCTATCTCTCACCGCTATCTTTCGTTTTCTTCTCTCTCTCTCTCTTCTCTCTCTCTCTCTCTCTCTACTCTTCACGCTATCTTCGTTCTCTCTCGCTCTCTCTCTCTCTCTCTTTCTTCTCTCTCTCTCTCTCTCTTCTCTCTCTCTATCTCTCTCTCTCTCTCTGTTCTCTTTCTAATTTTATCCCGCCTGTCTCAGTAATACAGCTGCTGTAATTATAATATTTCAGCATGCGCCATGAAACTGCTTATTGCATGCTAACAAGAGCATCTACGAGCGCTTGACGTCGCGCCTAAAATAGCGCTGTAAGCTGTCGAAGCGAGCGCTATTCGCACGCCACCTGGTGGCAACGTCGATGCTAGTATGGCATCGAAAGTAAGACACGGGACGTGCCGCTCCATCCTAGCACGGAGAGACGCGGGCGACTGTGCAATGCGCGTGGCTAGCTCCATTAGTGCTACTAACGAACTATATATATTTATATACAGGTGATAATATAGTCGTTATTTGTATCGACAGCGCGTTCTCTCGGAATAACGTGACCCCATCCCTCCCTTCCCTTCATTCTCCCGCTCCATCCCCCGCACTGTGCAGTAACTGGTACAGAGCCGCGGCACACAAGCATTAGCTACTCAGCAATGAATAATCACCCGTGACCTGGACATCGACCAGCAGCGCCCACCCGACGCGCAACGCACGAGACGCACCTAGCGGCCACCAGGCGCGCTCGCATCGACTGCGGTGGCGACGATGCGAGTCGTGTGTGCGAGAGCGACGCTGGCGTCTCCAGGAGACGCGGTAGCGCCTCCAGGAGACGGCGGCTAGCAAAGCAGGTGACGGCGAGGCGGTGGACGGGGCTTCCTCTGCAACTTCCTTTTGCGGATTCGCGGTACGAGCGGGGAGTTCGCGGGAGAGTCTCGCCGACATGACGATACACGGCGCGGCGGCAGCGGCGACCGTGCCCCGCGTGCTGACACAGAGAAGCCGACCGCATCAATCACTACGAACTCCTTCTCCCGCGACATCGCCCAGCTAGCGCAGCTCGCGCATACGCTCTACCGCAAGCCGTCGGCAGTGCACGCGACGCGCGACGCGTCGCCGAACCCGGCCGACGAGACGCGCCACCGCCGCGCCGCCGGCGTTGGCTCCCGTTGTCATGGCTACGGATAGGCGCGACGACGAGCGAGCGTGAGGACACGTTTGCGAGGCGCCCGCTGACTCCTCTCATACCGAGCAAGACGGTGGATGGCGGGGCGGGCTGATGGAGCTGCAGAGCTGGGCCGCGGCACGGCGGCGGCGGCGGCGGCGGCGGCGGCGGCAGTGAAGACAACTACACGCAACGCTCACTTGCATAAGATCGAGAGGTAAGGCTGCCATTACAGCACGCAAAGCCAGGCAGCGACCCGTGGATCATTGTTATGAAGAGCAGAGAGTGTGATAGAATATATAGTATGTAACCTCCGGAGCTCGTGTGTATGTATAATAAATAACGGCGAGAGTTGTTAGCAATACTTTGATCCGGTAATCGATTTAAGTCCGGATCTTAATTAGAACGAGCTGCCAGCGCGGCCTATAATTACTCAGACTCAAAGACGTAGATAGCGGGGGGGATATATCCACACCCTCACTTATTGAGGTGGGAATGACGTTATATCAACCCCCCCGCAGCTACTTTCAGGAGAAAAATGGGGAAAAAATTCATATTCTACAGACATTGAATACTGAACATTTATCTACAAATCCGTTATCGCTATTCATACCCTCGTAATTTATTATTACACAAATGAAACGTGACATACATCTACTGTAAAATGTCTGTAACTCGTTCCAAGAATGACATTATTTTACTGAAACTCAGACGGTTAATTTTGGACGAATTATACGATTTTTTTTCCAAATCCCCAAATCACGTCTTATCACTGCTCACGAAAGTAAAATTCCTGCTTTATTCAAAACTAGCGGGATACCCGGCGTTGCCTGGGGAAATCAGTGGCGTTACTCAGTTGGTGATCGCTTGGTTGAAAGGAAAATACCAAAAAAATCTAACTATCTATCTATCCATGCATCCATTCATGGATCCATCCATCCATCCCATTCCATGCCATCCCATCCCATCCCATCGCACCGCATTCTATCCCATCCCATCTCATATTCCATAACATCCCATCTCATCCCATGCAATTCCATGCCATCCCATGCCATGCCATCCTATGCCATCCCATGCCATCCCATGCCATCCCATCCCATCCCATCCCAAACAGTAAAAAATAATAAGAAATCAAAAGATAAAAGACATTAAAAATAAAAAAGTAAAAGTAAAAGTAAAAAATTAAAATTAATACATACTAAAGAGGTAGGTAAAGGGAAAAAAGGAAAAAAGGGAAAATAAGTTTCCCAGCTGGGACTCGAAACCGGAATCCCGGTGTAGGAGACAGATGTTCAAGCGATTAGGCCACTGCGCCGTTAAGGATATAAACTATGGATTCCCACGTAAGTGATGTTAATCTGTACGCACCGCCATCTATTGATGAATAGAATTTTTATCAATTTTCAACTTTTGAACCTTTTAAAATTTTTGTTATAGCCTGAACCACCTCCCAGACGTGCTGATTCTGAAAATATCTTTAGTTTTCCTTTAGGCTGCGGAGTTCTCTAGTTATGCGAGTACGGACTAATTCGGCTGAACAACTTTATATATATAGCTAGATGAGAATAGACCTATTGAGAGTTGGGTTATTGAGTTTTCACGGAGATTGAATGGGAAAAATTCAATTTTATCACACTTTTTTGGAGGGGGGATGGAGGTGCTGAGACCCGACCGAAAGTATATTCTCGATCACAGGGGGCGATCGCCCCCCCCCCTAGAAATTTCAGGGCAAGGGTATTTTTGCCTAAGTAAGTCTGCACCGGTAACCCCAGTGAGGACATGTATATAGCACAGATTTAGTAGTAAGTATTTTAGTCTTTGGTGTCCCCAAAGATAAAAATATTCAACTCAACAGTGATATTATTGTGATGAAGATTGTTTAATAATGCTGCCTCAGAGTGCAGGAAATTGCATCTAAGAGAAATTTTCAACAATATTTCCGGGGGAGGTTCCCCGGACACCCCCCTAAAGGAGGAAAAATCTCCTGATTTATTATGATAAAAATGTCCAAAATTGATTGCTTTTAGATTGCAACTTTTTAACAATTCCACACAGTGGGAGGGGGACACCCCCTCCAACATCCCCATGCAAACTACCGCAAAAACCCATTAATATTTATGATACACCGCATGTATGGCTAGTTTGAAGCACGGTCACTAGCTAACTCAGCCCGGCCCTGCCCTCACGTGTGGAAGTTTCTTGCATTCGTATCGCGTGTGTGCCGTATATATGCGATTACAGCCGTAAACGCATCGAAGGAAGGTTGCCGCTTGTGCGTGCATGCAAGCGATATACGCTCTTGTAGCGATTCATCCGCTGTTATTGTAGACTTACTCCAAGCGTCCACGTCTTACTGAGCCCATAAGCTCGTAGCCCATGCCTAACAACGTGCGGAGGAAGTCTAGGTTAGTAGTGTGTAAGTAAGTGTGCGTAAGTGTCTGGTCAGCTTACCTACATATTATAGTCAAGAGCTAAAAATACGTATAGGTATTACATACAGGTATATAGGTATTACATACAGGTATATATAGGTATTACATACAGGTATATATAGGTATTACATTCTCTCTCTCTCTCTCTCTTTCTTTCTTTCTCTCTCTCTCTCTCTCTCTCTCTGTTTCTCTTTCTAATTTTATCCCGCGCTGCTCAGTAATACAACTGCTGTAATTAAATATTTTCAGCATGCGGCCATGAAACTGCTTATTGCATGTACGAAGAGCATCTACGAGCGCTGACGTCTGCGCCTAAAATAGCGCTGTAAGCTGTCGGAAGCGAGCGCTATTCGCACGCCACCTGGTGGCAATCGTCGATGCTAGTAATTGCATCGAAGTAACGACACGCGGACGTCGCTTCCCTCCTAGGCCACGGGAAGAGACAGCGGGCGACTGTGCACATGCGCGTGGCTAGCTCCATTAGTGCTACTAACCTGAACTATATATATTTATATACAGAGTGATATATAGTCGTTATTTGTATCGACAGCGCGTTCTCTCAGGATAACGTGACCCCACTCCCCCCTCCCCACTCCCCACTCTCCACTCTCCACCCTCCACTCTCCACTCTCCACTCAGGATAACGTGACCCCCACTCCCCCCTCCCCCTTCATTCTCCCGCTCCATCCCCCGCACTGTGCAGTGACTGCGTACAGAGCCGCGGCACACAGCCATTAGCTACTCAGCAATGAATAATCACCGTGACCCGGACATCGCAGCAGCAGCGCCGCCACCCGACGCGCATACGCACGAGACGCCACCTAGCGGCCAACAGGCGGCGCTCGCATCGGACTGCGGGGGCGACGATGCGAGTCGTGTGTGCGAGAGCGACGCTGGCGTCTCCAAGGAGACGGCGGCTGTAGGCGCCTCCAAGGAGACGGCGGCTAGCAAAGCAAGTGACGGCGAGGCGGTGGACGGGGCTTCCTCTGCAAGCTTCCTCTTTGCGGATTCTCGCGGTACGAGCGGGGAACGTTCGCGGGAGAGTCTCGCCGACATGACGAGACACGGCGCGGCGGCAGCGGCGACCGTCGTCCCGCGTGCTGACACAGAGGAAGCCGACGTCGCATCAATCACTACGACCTCCTTATCCCGCGACATCGCCCAGCCTAGCGCAGCTCGCGCATGCGCTCTACCCGGCAAGCCGTCGGCAGTGCACGCCGACGCCGACGTCGCTCGCCCGGCAGTCGACGAGACGCGCACCGCAGCGCCGCCGGCGTTGGCTCCCGTTGTCATGGCGACGGATAGCGTCGACGACGAGGCCGAGCGTGAGGACACGTTTGGCGAGGCGCCGCTGACTCCTCTCATACCGAGCAAGACGGTGGATGGCGGGGGCGGGCTGATGGAAGCTGCAGAGCAGGCCGGCGGCACGGCGGCGGCGGCGGCGGCGGCGGCGGCGGCGGTGAAGACAACTACACGCAACGCTCACTTGCATAAGATCGAGAGGTAAGGCTGCATTACAGGGCACGCAAAGCCGGGCACGACCCGTGGATCATGTCACGAGAGAGAGAGAGTGTGTATAGAATATATAGTATGTAACCCGGAGAATATAGTATGTAACCCGGAGCTCGTGTGTATGTGTAACAAATAACGGTGAGAGCTTGTTAGCAATACTTTGATCCGGTAATCCGATTTAAGTCCGGATCTTAATTAGAACGAGCTGCAGCGCGGCCTATAATTACTCAGACTCAGAGACGTAGATAGCGCGGGGGGGATATATCCCACCCTCACTTATTGAGGTGGGAATGACGTGTACAATCATCCCCCCTACTTTCAGGAGAAAAATGGGGAAAAAATTCATATTCTACAGACATTGAATACTGAACATTTATCCTACAAATCCGATTATCGCTATTCCATACCTTCGTTAATCTATTATTTACAAATGAACGTGCATACAGTCTACTGTAAAATGTCTGTAAACTCGTTCAAGAATGACCTATCTTTACTGAAAAATCAGAACGGTTAATTTTGGAACGAGATTTATACGAATTTTTTTCCAGATCCCCAAGTCACGTCTTATCAACTGCTTCACGAAAGTTAAATCCTGCTTGTAATTTCAAAACTAGCGGGATACGCGGCGTTTGCCCGGAAGAAATCAGTGGGCGTTACTCAGTCGCCGTGACCGCTGGTTGAAAGGAAAATACCAAAAAAATCTAACTATCTGATCTATCCATGGCTCCGTATCCATGCCATCCATTCACTCCATCCCATTCATGCCCATCCATCCCATCCATCGCACCGCATTCTATCCACATCCCATCCCATATCCATCACATCCCATCACATCCCATCCCATCATTCCATCCCATCCCATCGCCATCCTCGCCATCGCAGCCAGGCCCAGTGCCATCCCACCCTCGCCATCCCACAACAGTAAAAAATAATAAGAATAAAAGATACAAAGGCGATAAAAATAAAAAGTAAAAGTAAAGTTAAAGAAAGAGTCTAAAATTAATACATACTAAAGAGGTAAGGTAGAAGGAAAAAAAGGAGAAAAAGGGAGAAAATAAGTTCCCAGCTGGGACTCGAAACCGGCAATCCCGGTGTAGGAGACGGACGATTCTAGCGATGAGGCCACTGCGCGTTACGGATATAATATGTGTTCAACACGTACGTGATTTAATCTGGTACGCACCCCAATCTATGAGTCGATAGATGTTTTATCATTGTGTGAAACTTTTGAACTTTATTAAATTTTTGTTTCAGCCTAAACCACCTCGCCAGACGAGTGCTGAGTTCTAAAAATACTCTTTAGTTTTCCTCATAGGCTGGGCGACCAAGAGTTCTCTAAGTTTATGCGAGTACGACTATTCGGTCTGAACACTTATAGTATATATAGATAGATAAGAATAGAGCTTGTGAGAGGTTGGTTATTGAGTTTTCACGGAGATTGAATGGCGAGAAATTCAATTTTATTCACTTTTTGGAAGGTGGATGGGGCGTGCTTGACACCGACCCGGGAAGTATATTCCCGATTTTGTTTAGGGTAGTGAAAATATATGCACTTGGTGTTTTTTCTCGTACTTTTTTTTGTACAGTCTTTAACGTTTCTGCAGTAAAATATACGTTTTATCAGAAATTTCAGGGGAGATGCATTTCAGCTGTGTAGTGCCGGTGTCCGTGGCGTGATCCAGGGCCACAGGGGCGATCGCCGCCCGCTCTAGAAATTTCAGGCGCCTAGGATTTTTTGCCTAAGTAAGTCTGGCACGTGTTAACCCCAGTGAGGACAGATATATAAGCACAGGATTTGAGTTAGTAAGTATTTAGCTTCTTGGTGTCCACCAGAAGATAAAAATAGTTCAACTAACAGTTGATATTATTGTGATGAAGATTGTGTAATACAATGTCTGCCTCAGAGCTGCGAGGGGAAATTTGCATCTAAGAGGAGATTTTCAACAATATTTTCGGGGAGGTTCCCGGACCACCCCCACCCTAAACAGGAGGCGGGGACACACCTAAAGGAGGGAAAAATCTCCTCGACTTTATTATGGATAAAGATGTCCAAATTGATTGCTTTTATTATTTGCAAAACCCCTTTTTAACAATTCCACATCAGTGGTGAGGGGACACGGCCCTCCAGCAATCTCCCATTGCCAACTACCGCACGAACCACTGTTCACGATACACCGCTGATGTTTATGGCTAGTTGAGCGACCGGTCACTAGCTAACTCAGCCCGCCCTGACCCTCACGTGTGGAAGTTTCTTGCATTCGTATCGCCGTGTGTGCCGTATAGATATGCGATTACAGCCGTACAACGCATCGCAAGGAAGGTTGGCCGATTGTGTGCATGCAAGCGATATACGCGTGTTGTAAAGCGAATTGAGAGCTGGTCGTCGCCTGCTTAGATTTATAGACTTACTCAAGCGTCCACGTCTTACTAGCTCCACGCCCCCCAAGCTCGGTAGCCATGCTTAACAACGTTGCGGATGGAAGTCTAAGAGTTAGTTAGTGTGTAAGGGAAGTAGTGCGTAAGTGTCTGGACAGCGTTTACCTTACATATTATAGTCAATGAGGCTAAAAATAGTTAAGGTCATTACATACAGGATATATATAGGTTTACATTACAGGTATGATATCAGGTATCTACATACAGCGGTATATATAGGTATTACATACAGGGTATTATTAGGTATACACACAGGTATATAGGTATTACATTACAGTATATATAGGACGTATTAGCATACAAGTATATAGGTAATTACATTCAGGTAGATAGGTAATTACATTACAGGTATATATAGGTATTACATTACAGGTTATATATAGGGTATTACATACAAGGTATATAAAGTATTACATACAGGTATATAGGTATTACATTTACAGGTATATATAGGTATTACATACAGGTATATAGGTATTACACACAGGTATATAGGTATTAAATACAGATATATAGGTATTACATACAGTATATAGGTATTACATACAGGGTATATAGGTATTACATACCAGGTATTATATATGATATTAACATACAGGTATATAGGGTATACATACAGGGAATATATATAGGTATTAACACTACAAGTATATAGGTATTACATACAGGTATATATAGGTATTACGTTACAGGTATATATTAGCTGGGCCCGGAGTGTATTACACACAGGTATATAGGTATTAAATAACGACTATATGTGAGACTTTACATAAGGTATATAAGTATTGTACATACAAGGTATATTAGGTATTACATACAGTATATATAGATATTACCATACAGGTATATAGGTATTACATACAGGTATATATAGTATACATACAAGTATATAGGTATTACATACAGGTATATATAGGTATTACATACAGTATATATTAGGTATTACATACAGGTATATAGGTATTATTACCATATATATAGGTATTACAATACAAGTATATATAGGTATTACATACAGGTATATAGGTATTACATACAGGTCTATATAGGTATTACATACAGGTATATAGGTATTACATACAGGTATATAGGTATTACATACAGGTATATATAGGTATTACATACAGGTATATAGGTATTATACACATATATATAGGTATTATATACATATATATAGGTGTATACATACAGGTATTATTAGCTCTTGATATAGTGCATATACGAGCTGCGTCGATGATCACCCGTTAATTTTCACACACCGTGTGTTACCGGCGGGCTGTATGGCTTCATTGAGAAAACGACATCAGCTATCAGCGAGCGCTCGGCCTGCACCGTAACAGGAAGACTAAGCATCCACGATGAGCTGCTGCATCGTTAGCAGCAGCAGCAGCAGCAGCCGCAAGTCGGCGCCTGCCTCGTTTGCATATTAACGGCTCTGACGCAAGCGCTCGCAGCAAGCGCGCGCTGTAAAAATGCGAAACTCACCGAAGCGCGATTCGCTAAAGTTTAAACCCGATAACTGAGTCGGATTTAAATTTTCGCGACGGTCAAGCATGGGCGGTAATCATTACAGAGCTTCTCGTTTTAGCGGCAAAGGCTTGCTCTAAACGTATTCATGCTCTCAGCTCGCTAGCAACGGTTGCTCCGCTGCTCGCTCGGTACAAAGGGACAAAACATAGATTTATTCTAGACATCGCACAACGATGAATAAGCAATAGGCGAGTTAGCCGTAGACTGAGAAATATTCCAGGCGTTGTACACGCTGATGAATATGGTTAACTTTATATTTAAAATTATGGCGCGGCGGCAAGAAGGAGAAAGGGATGACGTATCATAAATACTTTCAATTCTCACAGCCGTGCGGGCCGCGTGGCAATCGTTAACGAGATTGCTGCAACTACAAGACGCTAATCCATCTGTAGAATTCGAAGGTTTAGCAGACCGCCTTGCTACTCGAAATTAAAAAAATTCCCGGAAAAGGGCTCAAGTAGCGCGAAAGCAAAGCTGCTCATGCAGTCTTATTAACAGAAGCCAGCGCAGATGTTTCAACGTTTGCAAGTGACAGGATCATGCGTGTAAGACCAAAGACAATGACAGAAACCCCCCATTACAAGCAACCTTCTAACGGTACAAGGGCACATTCCTTAATCAGCGGCATGCTTTCAAGTGCTGATGGTTTTACCTCGTCGTGAGGTACGTCCGTAGACGCGCAAGACGGCGCCGGTTTCATGCGGCGTCACGTGAGATGGAGATGCCACATCGGCAAAGCGTTAACGTTATTAGAATTTATTTTAATACCGCCAACATTCCACTAGTATTCATATTTAAACATATTAATTCATGTAACATTTCATCAAAATAGTATTGATTTGTGGTGACGATATAAATTCATAATGATTTTTAGAAGCTTCATCTCCCGTAACATTACTTGTACCCTTGTACATTATTTGTGGTTTTGAATAAACTCGTTTTTGAATGAATAGTTTGGCGCGCAGTCGACTCAAAATGTAAACATTGCGCGCGCGGGCGAGTCTGTTTCCGCATGAGTATGAACTTGTACTTCAACTCCTTGCTAGAACCTACTGATGAATAATAATGGAAGTAACCCTCGTGACAGCTTTTCACACGCACTGCCGTTGCATGTTATCATGTCTAGGCCAGAGGAAGAGCATATAGCTGACATCAAGAGCGTATAAAGAAGGCCTTCAAAGGTATAAAAAGCCGTATAAAAATAGCCTTCTTTATGCGCTCTTGCTGACATGCCTAATCGCATAATAGCTGACGGTAGCGGCTCGTTAGAAAACAACTTGCCAAAATGTTATCATTCACACGCAATTTCGACACGGCGAGCGCGGTAAATCGCCCGTGGCACAGATAGTGCTTCGCAAATGGAACGGCAATCTCCGCTCGCATGGATACATGAATATATTGGATACACACGAGCTGGCTCGTGTTCACGCGGGGAATGCAGCTTCCTGTTGAGTCACGTGACTCCCCGCGCGGACAGTCGACGCATTTCCGGAATGTTCTCGCTGTTCAGGCGCGGATTCTCTAATGGCAGCAACCAGCTTCCTGATCTATCACGTGATACCGGCGTGCGTGAATGCGGGGCAGCCGACACATTTAGCGACTCGCTGATGACGTCAGTAATACTCGCGAGCTGTCGACAGCAGCCGTGTGTCGCTGCAGCAGCATCTTGTGACAGGCTCGCGGCCAGAGACTCCGGTCGCTCTGTGCGCATGCGCTATCTCGCACATACGGACAGCTCAACATGGCGGCCTCGACGTTCACCTCTCGCACAGGCATCGCTAAAATAATGCCGCGGGGCCATGAGTTGGCTGGAGGAGGGGGCATTAGAGCACTGTCAGCCCAGCCAGGAAGCAGTATTAAAAAACCAGTGAAAATAAAACGTGACACGATTACTCTTCATAAGCATTTCGAACCTCGAACCCGAACCCATTTTACATAATATTACGCTTATTACTATATATATATTACTATATTATATTTATATATATTTATTATATATATTTTACTATTTATTGGTATTAATATATTACTATTACTACTATTAGTACTCTTAATACTATTACTACTATTAGTATTAATATATTACGATAGTTTAGTGATTACTCGATGCAAGAATGTCGCGTGAAGCCCGAACATGCACTAGGCTCAGTACGATGTGAGAGTACACAGCGTATCTCATCGTCTTCATTGCTGTTGACGTTTGCCCCCCACCCCCACTGCTAGCCAATTCCACGATTTCGCCAATGTCTTTCCTTGGGGGATACGTCACCAAGAAAATATCACCGAGCGAACACCACAAAGGAAACATCACAAAGGGAACGTCATCGAGAGAACATCACAAAAATATCATCACCGATGGAACATCACCGAGCTTATATCACCAAGCGACATACGCGCCTTCTCTATATTTTTCTCTCTCCGTTTTTCTCTCTCTCTCTTTCTCTCTGTCTCTCTTCCTCTCTCTCTTTCTCTCTCTCTTTCTCTTTCTCTCTGCCTCTGTCTGTCTCTCTCTTTTCCTTTAATGCTCTCTCTCCCTTTGTCATCTCTTTCTCGCTTTTTACTCTCTCTCTCTCTCTCTCGCGCACAGTCTATCTATCTCTCTCCCGCTCTTTCGCTCTCTTGCGCTTTTTCTCTGTCTCTCTGTCTCTGTCTCTGTCTCTCTCTCTCTCTATCTCTCTTCTTCCTTCTTTCCCCCTCTCTCGCTTTTTCTCCTACTCGCTCTTTCTCTTCCTCTCTCGTTCCTCTTTGCTCTCCCTGCTCTGTGTGAACATCGCTGTAGGTCATGCATATCGTGTGAAGTGTCGGTGCATCGTTAATGAAATTAGCGGCGATTCATTTCGTGAGTTCGAGGCGATTATAAATTCATAGCGAACGTCTGATTTGTGGAATACTCGTATCGTGTGTTATCGTATCGTATCGTATCGTATCGTATCGTATCGTATCGTATCGTATCGTATCGTATCGCACTGTTGATTGTACACCGGCAGCGGTGACAGTAACGGCGGCGCGTGCGTGCGTGCGTGCGTGCGTGCGGGCGTGCGTGCGTGCGTGCGCCTCATCCTCCCCGTCATCGCCCATTAGCATCTTAACATTAATTAGCATCATTATGCCGCTGATTAAGCATACTCGGCCCGCGTGGACAATCCGCGTATATATCCAGATTATATGTCATCGCCATCAAGGTGAATACTTAATTACCATTAGATAATTATCACTGAAGAACGGTGGGGAACGTATACACACCTTCGCCCGCTGCTGATGTCACCGCGTCCTCCTTTGCCGCTGTAAAGCCATGTGTGTGTGTGTGTAGCAGTCGTAGAGGATCGATGAACGAACACCGGGATGGAATTAAGCGTGAGCGTGTGAGGCTGCGGATATTAAGGCATAATTCGTCTCTTCGCGGTTTAGATATATCACGGTGACAGACACCCATCGCGGTTCTGCCCAATTTCCTACGAATGAAAACAAATCCAGAAATGACGCAATTATGCGTCACGATTGTTGTTGATGATATAATGAATATACGCGCTGTGAGGATAACAGATGACTTCTATCAGCGGAATCGTAGAGAGAGGCATGTATGGTCGCTAAAGCATTAGGCACGCGCTATCCATGTTATACATAACTCATTGTTGTATTTTATGTACATGGTGCGTTTTTATGTGATGCTACTGCTGGTGGTGGTGGTGCTGGTGGCGGTGGTGGTGGTGGTGCTGGTGGTGGTGGTGCTGCTGCTGCTGGTGGTGCTGGTGGTGAAAGCCGCAGCACCACCACCTGCAGCACACCACCAGCAGTACCACCACCAGCACCACCAGCAGCCGCAGCAGCACACCACACCATCAACACAGTACCACCACACCGCCAGTACCACCACCACAAAACCAGCAGTCACCACCACCAGCACCACCAAAGCAGCAGCAGCCCATTCACAGCACGCCACACACCAGCAGTCAGCAGCACCACCCCCACCGCAACACACCTACATGCACCACCCAGCAGCACCACACCAGTAACACACCACCAGCACACCACACCCAGCACACAACCTACCAAGCCCCAACCAGCATGCAGCACCACCACCACCAGCACAACCACCACCACCGCCACGCAAGCACCAGCCACCACCGAAGCGTAGGCCATCACATAAAAAACGCACCATGCTTACTTAAATAAACAATCAGATATGTATAACATGGAATTAGCGCGTGCTAATGCTTATAGCGAACCATTACATTGCCTCTCCTCTACGATTTCCGCTTGATAGAAGTTTGATCTGTTATCCGCCAGCGCGTATATTCCAATTTATTCATCAAAACAGCATCGCTGGAAGCATCGTGTTTAAATGGCCTTTATAGGCTTTTACACGAATTGCGTCCTAGACGTACGTACCAGGAGCTTCATAATCAGATTTTGAAAATGTCTAGAGACGCGCAACGGCTGAATCTGTTTACACGGGTAGTTTTTGGACGCTACGTCTAGGACTGAGAACAATAGTATACATTGTTGTGTGTGTGTGTCCTTAGATCAACCGACCCACGGCGCCGCGGAATGTCTCCGAGTGAAGAAAGGGTGCGCGGCCGCGCACGGCTCCAGTGTTGTGTGTGTGTGCTGTGTGCGTGCTGCGTGCTGCCGCGTGCGCGATGTAGCGTAGTGGTGTGCGTGGTGCGTGTGGTGTACGTGTGCCGTGTGCGTGTACGTGTGCGTGTACGACGTGTGAGTGTGCGTGTCCGTGCTGTTGTATGTGCGTGTATGTCGTGGCGGATGCGCGTCAGCCACCACACACATCAAGGCAGACGCGCCACGCACATCGCATTATGTGTGTGTGGGTGTAATGCAGTCGCGTCGCGTGGTGCGATGCGTGCGTGCGTGCAGTGAGTCACGCCACCGTCATAACGATGATGCGCGTGCTGCTGCCCGACATTTTACAGTGGCCTGTGTCCGATGACACACACACACACACACACACACAACACCACCACACTACACACGCGCTCGGCAGTGGCGCGCGCGCCCACATCATCAACATCACACACACAACGCGCTGCGCGCCGCGGTGGCACCAAACAGCAAACACACTACACACAGACAGCACACCACGCACGCACAACACACACCACACACACACACACAACGCGCAGCACACGCACACACGCACGCAACACACACAACACGCACGCACCACGACACGCACAGCACACACACGCGCGCGCGCACAACAGACAACACCACACAAGACACACACACACGCACACACGCCACAACACACACACACTACGCGCCGCACACCAAACACATACACACACAGCACACACACGCGCCGCTGACGCGCGCACACACAACGCACACACACGCTACCACACACGCACCACACGCACGGCGCACACACACACACACACACACACACACACACAGACACCACACACACGGCACACTACTGTTTATGCGTAGTTAGTAGGAGCATCCCATAGTAATGCATTTCATCTCGCATACAACACTGTTTCATCGACGCAAGAGACGCTAGACCCAAGGCTCGTGACCATAGCAAACACGCTCTGTGACCAGATCTCGCCACTGATTGGTCGCCGGTTTATGCGTCCTGGTACGGCATGCTCGACTGAAATTAGAACATCAGCAGTCCTGTGCGATCCGAAATATCGCAGACGGTCATAATTTGTGTCGTACCGCATTAGTTTACACTGGGCGTTTTGGACGTACTGCGGATTCCGAGTAACGCTAGAACGCTTACGTCCAAAACGGCATAGGTGTAATAGCGCCTTAATTGGTCATCTATCTCATTTAGTTTATCGATTCGCTAGAAATTGTGGCGAACCGCGATCGGGGGTCTGTCACCGTGATAATATCTTAACGCGAAGAGAACAGAATATATGGCCTTAATATCCGCCAGCCTCACACGCCTCACGCATTAATTCCATCCCGTCTTGTTCATCGATCTCTTACGACTGCTATAACACACACCATGGTCTATAACACAGCGGCGCAAGGGAGGAACGCCGGGGTTGACATCAGGCAGCGGCGAAGGTTTGTATACGTTGTCTATCACCGTTTACTCAGCTGATAATTAATTAATTGGATATTAAGTATTCACTTGATGGCGATGACATATAATCTGGATGTATACAGCGGATTGTTCAACGGGTGCCCGAGTTATGCTTCATCACGCGGAATAATGATGCCTAATTAACTGTTAAAGATGTATATGGGCGCATGACGGGGGAGGTTCAGCGGGACGGACGCCACGCACGCACAAGCACGCCACGCCTACGCACGCACGCACGCACTACGCCCTGCCGGTTACTGTCCACCGCTGACCGGTGATACACATCAACGTGCGGACAACACGATACGAGCATTCCAAACGCGTCAGACGAATTCGCTGATGAATTTATAATCGGCCTCGACACTTACGGAAATGAAGCGCCTTCGTAATTTTCATTAACGCAGCCCCCCACGGCCTGCACCGACAATTCACACGCGATATGCATGAACCTACAGCGATGTTCACCATGGAGCAGGGAGAGCAAACGAACGAGAGAGAGAGACAAGAAGCGAGCGGTAGGCGAAATAAGCGATGAGAAT
>NW_014577173.1:303759-308399 GCF_000485595.1 Priapulus caudatus | reverse complement strand
TATTATTGTTACCCTTTTTGTTTTTGTTTTTATTAGTTTCGCTGCTGCTGCTGCTGCTGCTGTTGCTGTTGCTGCTGCTGTTCCTGTTGATAATGTTGTTTTTTGTTATTGTTGCTGTTGCTGCCATGATTGCTCTTCATACTACAGCTGCTTAGAAATACATTGAACGCATCTGTTCACTCTTTCTTATTGTTGTGATTTAATTATATATCAGTTTACGCCGCGCCCATGCCGGCATCAACGTATTGCCATAGGGATTAATTTACTTCCAATATTCTTGCCTGCATCCCGGGGGTGTCTTTGTGTTGGAGGCTGTTTTGTGTTGACGGAAAGTTTTGTATCGCACGTGGCTCGAGAAAAAGCAATTACGAAAGCTGCATTTGTGTTGAACGTGGAATTGAATCATTCGCGTGTAGGAGCCGAAGCTCAATCATTCACCGAGGAAAGCAGGCGCAGAGCAAAATAAGCATCCAACGAAATGAATACGTACATGCCTACTGCCACTGCCGAACTATCCCGGGGCCTGCAATTGTTCCTCTGTATTTGACCGCGTAAACACACACGTGCTTTCCGCACCAGTAAATCACGTCTTATAGCAATGGCTGGTGATGATATTGGCAAAGCTAGATTACGTGGGTGGGGTAGTATTGTCGCGTTTTCGGTTGTATTTTGCCGAGAATATCGGATTTGTACAGTGCTCGTCACTTTATTATACGAGTATCGTACTTTATTATACCTTGTTGTACGTTACCAATTCATCCAGCTTCTCGGTGATGAGACCTCATCGGTTTCTATTTCTCAGTGCCGGCCCATCGTGTGTATACTGTTGTGTTTGTTTTGACCGCTGGCTGCTGCAGTAAGGAGCTGTACATGCATGCGTCTAGCGGCTTCCCGCCATACATTAGGATTCCCTGAGCACCGGATGCTGCTTGCTCTGCTGCTGAAGCTGCAGCCGCCGTCCACTAGCAATGGGGTTAGCCGCTAGAAAAATTCGTCGCTGTAGGGCAGCACCTCTGTAGTGGTGCAAGATTATCCGCGTGCGCGGGATACACAGTGACTATGGCGACATATGACAAACTTACCGTACACTCTCTAAAAGTATAACTTTATAAAAGAGGAGCGTCGACAAGAGGTCGCAAAGAATATTTTATACAGAAGATTTTACTACATAGCTCAGACTTCTGAATAATCTGACGGTCTACTGAAGTAACAAGATCGCTTGGGCTACAGCCGATCATTGTTTATTCGTTAAGTTTGCACGTCGCCCCGCCTCCTTTGCTTCCGACACGTCGTCGATCTTCATGACTTAAGGCGAGCCAAATTCATGTTTTTCCAACCGGTCACACTGAGTGGCTATCGAGTGGCGGCCAGGCATTGTACGCGCGCATCATCTGCCGAGTATTGACGACGGGATAGGATTATGCTGCAGCACCACACGATCAATACTGTGCCTGGCTTTTACACACTTCTCCTAGTATTTAACCATCCCTATATCTAACAAGAGAGAGAGAGAGAGAGAGAGAGAGAGAGAGAGAGAGAGAGATAAGGAAAAGGAGTAAGATAAGCAATAGGAGGAATTACTAGGATGGGTGGCTGGGGAGAATGAATGGTTCTTTCCCATTCATTCATTCATCCATCCATCCATCCATCCATCCATCCATCCATCCATCCATCCATCCATCATCCGTCCGCCGTCCGTCCGTCCGTCCGTCCGTCCGTCGTCCGTCCGTTCCGTCCGTCCGTCCGTCCGTCCGTCCATCCATCCATGCCATCATCCATCCATCCATCCATCCATCCATTCATTCATCCATCCATCCATCCATATCCATCCATCCATCCATTCGTCTTTTGAGCTTTGCTGACTGTCATGTTGTAGCAGCAGGCGAGGCGACATACTTTGATTGATGCGGGGAATATGAATCGCGGATCTTGGGAAACGCCATCGATCTTTAAAATGCGTTCAGTGAACGATCGCGCAGCATTCGGGGCCCAGGGGGAAAAACTGACGCGCAGTTTAATCATCATTGATTATAGTGCTGTCAGCCAGGGCCTGCCGCTCTGTTCCCGCTAAAACTATCTTCATCGTTGCACTAACAGCCACCAGCGGCCGTCCGACTACCGTACCGACCACCACGCAAGCCCAGCACAATACAAGCTATATAGCTCAGTATCCGGGTATCTGCACGCATGCACGCACACGCACGCACGCGCGTAGGCACACGAACACGCACACACGCGCATATGTACACGCACACGCACACATATACACTCACACGCACACATAGACACTCACACGCACACTTATATGTTCTAATATAAAAAGAAATCATCTTCCAAGTAAAAAAAATCATGTTCGAAATGAGTTTCTTTCGATTGCAAACGTGTTATAAATCCTCATCAGCAGCTGCTTCCATAGTGCAGTTTATTAGCCCGCATGCTCGCATCAAATAATTACATCTGGTTAGGATTCCATAACGTCACATTACGATCCTAAAAGCTCCCAGAAAGGTAAAACATATGATTGATTTCTCAGGGGTTCAATCACAAGCCGTATAGGCGCTGTGCGGAGTCTTCGCAAGCCCCCTCGCACACTTAGCTATATTGAATCCATCGATTGAGCCGTGTGTAATTAATTATTTGACATGACGAGAGCCAGTAGGGCGTCCTGGCGCACAGGGGAGTAATATACGAGTGTTACTGTCATCCCCACTGCCGTAATCCGCCATAAATCGCAAGCTTTTGCGAGCTCGCGTTTTTCTCCCCCTCGTTTGTGCTGCGGCTGTGTAACGTATGCGTGCTTTCGCTCTTCTCTCGTTCATTACGTCTATCGATTCAGCCAGCGATAGCAGCAGGGTGCGAAAATGGTCATCTATACATCGTACATAGATAAACGGATAATAGCTATTAGCGTCAACTATGGTCGTTACGGGCCTGACCTCAGCGATGTGACACACTTCCAGGATCAGATACGCTATTAGCTGCTCGGATGCATGACATCGTTCCGCACGTGACCGAATAAGATAGTTCGTATGCCCTGATCTCACTGCCTTACTAGGAGTTAGCTAGAATCACAGAGATCTTATATACACGTGTATAATAGGATCTCTATGGCTAGAATACTCCGTGTTATCCTAATACGGGTTCGATCGTATACCCTGCTCTTCCCGCCCGGATGTTAAAAATAGCGAGTTATTCATCCACGGATAGTTAGATTTTCCGAGCAAGTTCGGTCGGAAGTTTTCTAGTGAAACGAAACGCTGTGCACTCGGATGGACGTTATTATTTTCACAGGCAGACGCGTTATTTTTATTCTAACCCTATTGCATATCATCCACGTTTCTTGACATTGCCTTTTTCAAACCGCAGAAACGTTGAGGCCTTTAGTCACGGAACAATCACAAAAAAAATCTGTAATTTTTTCGATTTTTTATGACTGGCGATGTCTTGTTCGCCCGCCATTGTAAGAAACTATAGCGCTAAATAGAATGAAAAGGAATTGAATAGTGCGCCTCATAGCCATTGTAAATCCTATGAATGGAGATATTCAGTTCAAATAATGCGGCATTGTGCTATAGATTTTAAATACCACGCGTATTATCAAAATGAAAAACGAGGTGTGGAATATACAATTGCTCATCTCCCATCTATCTTCTTTTCTTTTTTTTATTCATCGTGCGTCATTGCCTCTGTCTCTTTCTGCGCCCCGTTCGTGCCCTCTATCTGCATCCTACCTTATTTTTCACTCTGTCCATGTCTCCTTAATTCCTTCCTCCCTCTTCCTCTTCACCCTTGCACTTTGTCTTTGACCTCAATATGGCGGCGGAACTTTCCGATCTGGCTTATTTCAAAACGTAGGCAAGTTAGTAGCGATGATGGCCGGGCACCAGCGCGGCGAATTATGTACGGAAGATAGCTGGCGCCTCCCTGGTGGATCTTTGTATCATAGGCTGTGATTGGTTGATTTATGTACGGAAGTATTTATGTCCCTTCTCGCCTTGGTTGATTTAATGACGGTACATAAATGATTTAGTGACGGTACATAAATCGATTTAATCACGGTACATAATTCCATGTTTTTGATTGGCTGAGCACAAATAAGTTGCATCTGATTGGTTGATTTAATGACGGTACATAAATATCATTTATGTCCCTTCTCGCCTGCCATACGCGTGTGTGTGCATGTGCGGCGTGTCTGTGTGTGTTTTGTTCGCACACATTCTATGCTTCTCGATCAACGCCCGTGCGAGCCTTTCTTGAACGGCTGCGCTTTCAATCGCGTATTGTAAAACATCATTGGCTAATGGCAACGCTCCGTTGTCGACGCCCGATATGCATTGTAATGGCAGCCGCCGAGCAGACGCGTTAGTTTACGGCGTACCACGTATACTATTCATTTTCGCAATTCCCCCGAACACACGCACGCAGACGAGCTCGTACAGGAAACGGTGAGATGTGAGTGGAGAGAGTCGTGATTATGTGCGCGCTTGCTACACTATTTGACGAGCATGCGTGTCTGTCTGTGTGTCTGAAACATGGGGGCCGTTGTCAGAAAAATCATGCTAAAACATTAATGCTAATGTTAATGCTATAAGATAACACTTACCACTAATGTTAATGTACGAGAGGAGCGTTGACAGAAA
>NW_014577173.1:302423-303734 GCF_000485595.1 Priapulus caudatus | reverse complement strand
CACACGTACGCTCGCGCTCGAACACACGTACGCTCACGCCCGCACACACGTACGCTCGCGCCCGCACACACGTACGCTCGCGCCCGCACACACGTACGCTCGCGCCCGCACACACGTACGCTCGCGCCTGCACACACGCACGCTCACGCCCGCACGCACGCACGCTCGCGCCTGCACACACTCACGCTCGCGCCTGCACACACGCACGCTCGCGCCCGCACACACGCACGCTCACGCCCGCACACACGCACGCTCGCGCCCGCACACACGCACGCTCACGCCCGCACGTCCGCGCGCGTGTATTCTATACACGCTGTATACGCTGTAACCATCTATGCTGTAACCATGGAATCGTATAGTCACAGTAGTTTTGCGCTAGCTTATCTATGGACGATTTATACCCTTCCTTTACGAGGCGCGATTTCCCTCTTTATGCGTCTACGTGTGTGTATACTAGCTGCAGTATGTGCAGTAGCTGCATAGGCTACAAATTACACGTGAATCGGCTGCAAGTGTCCGTGCCGCCTTCTCGCTGTCTGATGCCTACAATTTCGAACGCGCTCCGTAAACGACCGTCTAAAGAATACTACGACGACGATACGACGGGGATTTGCGCGTTTTGGTAAGGCAATCGCTCGATAAAAGCCAGTAACCGCACCGTGATTAGACAAGACACACAGATTTGCACACTGAACGTTCCGTATAACATGACGATCAGAACGTAAGCGAAACCGATAGCGAAAATCTAATAGCGAATTTCGCAGTTCGCCGACGAGGCACTGCTCAGCTGACGATCATGTCGTTTGTATCAATTCAGTTTCGGCATGCTGTCAACGTATACTGAGCATGCAGCGAGCACTTTCTGACGTGTCGCGGTCGCTAACAGTCGTACGACTGACGTCTTACATGGTAATAACTTGGAAGCTCCTTATGGAGAATAGAATTCATGGCGCGGACTGCTCGCATGCGCGCTGCGGCGCGCAGCGCGAATCTATCGACTATTTTCTTTATATTCATGAGTTATTTGACTTGTGAATCGCATCGCATGTTTCGTAGAGAGTGGCATTATTACGTTGCACTTCGCTTCTGTCGGCAGCAATGCGCACGGTTGCGTGTGACCTTCGTGCGACGAGAGCGGGGAGCACGTAGCATGCACTGAAACGCACACGCACACACGCACGCACGCACGCACACACATAAACACGGACGCATGCACACACACATAATGACGCACATACGCACGCACGCGCGCGCACACACACACACATACAGACGCACACACACACACACACACACACACACACACACACA
>NW_014577173.1:301887-302398 GCF_000485595.1 Priapulus caudatus | reverse complement strand
TATAGCGTATATATAGCGTATATAGCGTATATATAGCGTATATAGCGTATATGTAGCGTATATATAGCGTATATATAGCGTATATAGCGTTTATAGCGTATATATAGCGTATATAGCGTATATATAGCGTATATAGCGTATATAGCGTATATAGCGTATATAGCGTATATATAGCGTATATAGCGTATATAGCGTATATATAGCGTATATAGCGTATAATAGCCTACACGCGCTGTGGGGCACGCATCTACACACCTACGCACACACGCACGCTCGCGCCCGCACACACGCACGCTCACGCCTGCACACACGTACGCTCACGCCCGCACACACGCACGCTCGCGCCCGCACACACGTACGCTCACGCCCGCACACACGCACGCTCGCGCCCGCACACACGTACGCTCGCGCCCGCACACACGCACGCTCGCGCCCGCACACACGCACGCTCGCGCCTGCACACACGTACGCTCGCGCCCGCACACACGCACGCTCGCGCCCGCACACACGC
>NW_014577173.1:300342-301528 GCF_000485595.1 Priapulus caudatus | reverse complement strand
TCCGTAGCCCACGTTCTATTCACATAACTCACGTCTCTGCTCATTAAATGGCATGTAATGAGCGAGCTAGAACCGCTGCTATCGAGCTGCAATCTAGCTTATCGCAGTCTTCACACTGCTGTGGTTGCATAGCCGCAGTGCACACACATGTAGAGTAGGATATCTCTCGATCGTAGATAGTAGACGTAACAGTTGTATAAACGGTGACAATTACAGTTTTATTACAAACACGGATAAAAGCAGTGTACACGTACCGATCAGAAGTTGCCGTCGTCTCTCTCGTTTCTATCAAAACCCTAGACATCTATACCTGTGGCTACCGCCGCACACTGCACGAGCTACTAGCTATAAAGACGTCCATGACATGATGACAATCTCTACGACGTGATATTGTGCGCAACCTATACATAGGAGTCAGCGTGACTCTTGTAACTATCACAGCGATGGACGCTGTCTGCCATGCAGAGAACAAATGAGTCGTCAAAGTGTGTCACTGTAATGAACGCACGACACCCGTGTGTACTCTATTTCCCGCTACACTCTCACTCGATCGCCGGTAAATTTGTTCCGCGACTGGTCACGTATTTTTTCGTATTCGGGCTAAGATGACCATAATTTCCCTCGGGGTCAGTAGCGGCCTTAGAGATATCTATATCTGTATACGCAACATAGAATGTAATATCACCCATTTTTTTGGCGATCGGCGCACATATTTAGCGTCTGCGTGTGATGACAGCGGTCGGATCGATAGCGAATCAATACATGCACATCGATGCTTCAACCCGAGAAACTAGTCTCGCGTTGCATGCCGACATGTTTGATTAATGAAGCGGTGACCCGGTCATGTGGGTCAACTCGATTGAAACATCCGGTTCAGACGATCATCGCCGATGGCATCAGTCGCCGGTGACAAATCAGTTAGACGGTCACAGAGGAAGGCGAGCGGAAGGCGGCTGCTAATCTGAGATAAAATGTGGTCGTCCGTCGTGGGGTAAGCGCGATCTGCGCGCCACCTTCAGTGAAAAGAGTGCAACGTAGTTCTACCCGCGTAGCTACCTATGTATGTATGTATGTATGTATGTATGTATGTATGTATGTATGTATGTATGTATGTATGTATGTATGTATGTATGTATGTATGTATGTATGTATGTATGTATGTATGTATGTATGTATGTATGTATGT
>NW_014577173.1:293162-299421 GCF_000485595.1 Priapulus caudatus | reverse complement strand
ATCCTAGAATATAATCCCTCAAACCGTAGACCAGTAGGTACCCTAAAACAGTCTTGGTATAGAAGCCGCTGCACGACTACAGTTTTATTACAAAATACGCATAAATAGCAGGCAGCTCAAAAACAGTGTCGTACCGGTTGGAGCGCTTGACGCCGCATCTCTCCCGTTTCTACAAAACCCGGCCCGTTTTCTCAGTGAGCATTCCCGCCTCGCGCACTTTAAGACTCTAATGAACCTATGTCGCCGGCAATGGATGAAATGCCCCGCGTCGCGCTACGTGTCCCGATGTACCACGCGTAGAAAGTCGTTCGACCACCATGGCCGATGATGGCCCTGGTCTAATGCTTAGCCGCTTTGAAAACCCGGCCGCTTCGCATTCTTGTTGAAGTTAATGGGTTCGTAGTATTCTGAGAGCTATCTCTGCTTCACGCCTGACTTTCCTCCTACGACCCGGGTGTCCGCCTTCCGTCTCACGGCCAACGCGCTCTTAATTAGGTAGCTAATGTACTCTGTGTCCATCGCCGCCGCCCCTCCGATCATTTGCATTACCTAATATGCCAAATTCTCTATGTCTCTATCTCAACGCTAAAAACGCCGCGTACTACACTATATATATATATATACCTATATATATATATAGTATATATATATATATAATATATGTCCGTTTTCTCTTTCTTTCCCATCTCTCCCCCCTTCTTCGCCCTCCATCTCCTTTCTCTCTCCCCTTCTCTCTCTCTCTCTCTCTCTCTCTGCTCTCTCTCTCTTACTCTACTCTCTCTCTCTCTCTCTCTCTCTCTCTCTCTCTCTCTCTCTCTATCTCTCTCTATCTATCTATCTCTCTCCTTCCCTGGCTATGCTCTACAAATGAGCAAAGCTAGCATGCATACAGACCGAGTATTCGGCCAATCGCGACGCGACGTGTAGACCCCGCAATGCAATTAAAATTCTCGTACGATCGCCCGACCCTGACAGCATTACGTCACTAGAGCTTTCTCATGTCTTCTACGATCTTTGACGGGCAAAACGCCTGCAAATTTAGACGCCTGTTTCTGGGCAGGGCTGAAGAGATTACACGGCTAACACAGACGACGTTGTCGAATCGCAATATAAAACTGCGATTGCCGCGCTGAAATAAATCCTTGTCTGTCCGGCGGGGATCGCGGTGATGACGCGTGACGTAACAACGAGAAAACAATTGTGATTGGCCAGTGGGAGCAAACACAGGGGAGTGTATGTCTATAGCCACAATCTAATCGTGCGTGCGTGCGTGCGTGCGTGTGTGCGGGCGTGTGTGCTGAGCGCGTGCGTGCTTGCTTGTCTGCCTGTGTGTGCGTGCGTGCGCGAGTGCGAGAGTGCATGGTCCAGTGTAAACTGGTCTGTATGTCTGGCTCGCGGTGCCCCACGTCTGCCGCTACGGAGACGTACATATGTAACGATTCCCACAAGATGCAAACATTTTTTACCAGTTGCAACAGCAGCACTACGAAGGCTACAATCATGGTAATGAAAAAAATTCGAACAAACTGCAGCAGCCATTAAGAATTCATGTTCGACAGGGCTACATGACGATGCATTTATGCACGCAATAATAATTATTCATCGTACAGCACAGGAATTAAATGAACGCGCGTAATATAATGTACTTTTCATAATATAATCACGATATATGGTCAATTTATTAGAATAGGCAAACTAATACAATACAATCAATCGCCTATGTAGCTATAAACTCGTGCAACCCTTTTGCTTGCGGTAAAGGGGTCGGCGGCACAGTCTCGGTGGTACAGGGCTACAAGCACGACCAACAGGACACATTAGTAAACCTTTGCAGCATGGTAAATTACATCAGGGCTTAATAATGACAAAATATATAAATTTGTATTTAAATTATTATGAAAGATTTATATAAAATTTATAAAATTTGTATTAAATTAATTTTAATAATTATATTTATTAATTAGATAAATTGTATTTAATTCATTATTAACCACTGATTATATATAACTAAGAGCCTGTTTTTTGCGTTCGCGTTCGACAAACAGTCCAATCTGGCCAAATACCATTTTATTTATTTTAGATTTTAGAGGGGTCGGCAAAAGACAGGACAATTAGGTATTTGTACTTATTATATCCATTGTATCGCGACAGTTCAGCCGCCCATTCTGCAAAGATTCACTACCGTTTCCTATTACTGTTGTTCGTGTAAACCTGTAGCAAGAACGACACAGTATATATAGTATATATAGTATCAAGAGTAGATAATGTGTTATTATCTACTCTTGATAGTATATACCGTATATATAGTATATTATATAGTATATACCGTATATATAGTATATTATCAAGAGCCCATTAACCCTGAGCGATTAACCCAGGGGTTAATGGGCTCATGATATTATATAGTATATACATTATATCAGGAGTTAATAAAGACAATTTGTCTTTATTAACTCCTGATTATATAGTAGCAAGGACGACACAGGAAGTACGCTCGCTTAATCAGCAATTACCGGTAGCAGTTGAGGGTGCGTGAGACCATCGATGATTGAATCTAGACCCCCGCGACATTGTGGTGCTTTACTCTATATATAATAACGAAGCGACACGGTAATTTCAGCCTGTGTATATACGCCGCGAGCGAGATTAGCACCTATATATACATCAGAGTGGCTAGGAGTGCCGGATGCTAGATGCGACAAATCCATTACTATCACTCGTCGGCGAAATAGCGCGACCCTGTCGGCTTCCTCACAAAGAATAGTTAATATAGAATAATGTACGTATAGTGAGTGATTCGTTGTTGTTCCCGTATCGGACTAGTAGACGGTGAGATGCCTTAGTGAGATTGAGAGGGGGATAGATATATATCTATATATATATATATATATATATATATTGTGTGTGTGTGTGTGTGTGTGTGTGTGTGTGTGTGTGTGTGTGTGTGTGTGTGTTGTGCGCGCCGCGTGCGGTGTGCGTGTGCGTGCGGTGTGTGCGTGGCGTGCGTGCCTGCGCGGTGTGTGTATGCTTGTGTGTGTGCGCGGCGCGGCGGACGAGGCGTGTGTGTGTGTCTATAATGTATGTGTGCGTGTGTGTGTGCGTGTGAGCGTGTGCGTGCGAAGTGCTGGGTGATGCTGTGTGTGGTGTGGTGTGTGCGTTGGCGTTCGTGCGTGTGCGTGCGTGGCGTGCGCGCGCGCAGTGTGTGTGTGTGTGTGTGTGTGTGTGTGTGTGTGTGTGTGTGTGTGTGTGTGTGTGTGAGTGTGTGTGGGCGTGCGCTCGTGCGTTTGCGTGTTAAAGGAATCATGCTGAGGGCAGACAAAAGTATAAAGAGTATAATATGATTTTCCAGAATGCATGGCTACATACGACTAGCTATTCATAAACGGCGTTCTCTTGAAATATCCGTTAAATTAATCTGACTATATTTAATCAATTTAATAATACTGCTTTTTCAACTGGCAAGTAATTGGCAGAAATGCTAGCTGAAAGAATTCAAAGCGTTATTAAAACGGGGGAGAATTAATCTTTTATTAGCGAAAATTGCTCTTCATGAGTTATAAAAATCGAGTCGTTGTCGTTTGTATTAACATATTAATTTGGAACCGTTTGTCTGTCTAGAATATTTCAACGCGTATAGTGCTACCGCTGTTAGATTACACAACGAATCCGTATAATCACTAGCTGAAACCTACGCTAGCTAGATAATTTATAGTGCCGGTATGCGCTTTGTGTCGGGCGTTTGAATAATTTTTTAATGCTCTGTCTAAGTAATATCGCGCGTCAACTCATAAATTACACGGCGCTGTCATCGACTGATGTGTTTGCAGCGGGCATGCCGGGCCACGTGACTACCCTGATACGCGAGCGTGCGCTGCGAAGCGCTAGTTTTAGCACAGAAGGCAGAAAGGGACGATATGATATGACTACTAGGCACTTTAATTAAATTAAATTTTTTTTTTTTAGGGTTAGGGTTAGGGTTAGGGTTAGGTTTTTTTTTTTAAGTGCCTAGTAGTCATATCCTAAGTGCCTAGTAGTCATATTATATCGCACCTATCTGCCGGGTGCAGTTTTAGCTGCTGTGCGACAGTAGATGGCGTCCATAGTAAGCAGGCATGAATAAGCATCACGCGGAAAGTAATTAAATATACTCGGCGAGTTTCGGCTTTTACGCAATATAAACTTCAATGGTGTTGAATAACCACATATATACAGTCAAAGGAACAGACCCTACTCGAAACTTTTGCTAGCTACGTTTTTGGCATTTCCTGTATGTATTCGGATCTCGTTTTACACACAAAAACGGCGGACAGGTCACCACGGCTACGTCACTACGACCGAATAGCACAATTTCTCAATAAGGCCTCGCAATCTCGCTATTCATGCATTTTAGACTTCTATATTAGGGAATCTACCACGCGTGTATAATGGAAATTAGTGCACTCTAGTGTCGGATACACTCTAGTGTTATTACACACACACAAAATTCAGGAAAAAGAGACTTTTCCGGAGACGATATAGAGCACGGTGAAAATTTGACGGAAGGCAGCTGCGGCTGCATGCCTCTTTTATGAAGCCACAAATGTCTACGCACTTGTCCCGTAAGCAACATGGTACTGCCATCTGTTGAGCAGTATTATCATTAAAATCCCACATCGAGCGTAATGTCAATGTTTTGCAGTGTATGTCATGTATACCAGCATCCTTCACTTGCGTCGAACCTAGGAATAGCATTGCGCACTTCATAGGGGCTTACTTTGATACTGGAGTGACGTAGCGTCGGGTGAACGGCCAGTGGGCAACGGTCGCTCTAAGTTTTAAAGCAAAATAAAACAAAAGCCTAGAAAATCATCAAAGGTCAACCATGAAACCCTCATCCCACACCAGAGCCGCCACATCATTATGCAACACACTCCGCAACGCGATATGCATTCTTGCCATGGAAGGTATACAAACTGAGATGTTTCTGCAATAGGTGGCATCAGTTTATCCCTGATCATGGTGTGATTATGGTGTGATTATGATGTGATTATGATCGTATGTGTGTCTGTGTGTGTACGCGCGCGTACGTGTGCGCGTGCGTGCGTGTATGGTGAGCGTATGTGTGTATTTATGGTGGACGGTCTTTGCTTCTTTGCTATACAACGCATCAGGAGTATCAATATCAATATATTGATAGACTCCTGAAGGCATGTTGTTACGTGTGGCTGTAATTGAAAAACAAAAATCATATTCAGTTACAATTTTTCAATTTACCAATTCAGTTTCTTTAAATTTTTTGCTACCGTTCCATATGCTTTGCTCATTTTACGTGTTTCGTGCTGTTTCGACAGTTCTGCGCCCAATTGTTCTTAATTGTCACTATTACATGCGATCGTTCTATTCTCTATCCAATCTTTTCCTGCTTTATTTTCTCCGAGCTCGATTCATACTCCTAGCGATCTATATACACTTGCCTTCATCGCTTTAGCGCATCTGTCGCTTAAAGTGATTACGTCACCGTAAATAGTAAAAGAAAAAAGTCCACTTTTTCAAAAAATGTAAGTGAACATTTAGCTCATATTTGATCCGCGCACGACAATTTTTTGCGCGCGTTAATTAGTTGCATTGTTAAATTATTCTACTGAATAAATTCTCTTTTGTTATCTCGCTCGAGTTCGCGGAAGACCCCTAGCGGACAACCGCGGCGTAGGCCTGCCCCCTGGCGGTACACGTAATTACGATATCCGCAGCAATAAACCTGACGTGTATACGTGTAACACCTGCCGGCTAGCTCGCATATCCTTCTTTTTTTTTTATTTGCGCCGAGGCGTGCGGAAGCTGCGTATTGCATTGTGTGGGGCAACTAATTCTCACGCGTGAGGAACTGCAGTGAGTGTGTGGTGAAGCCGTGTGAATGCGTCGCGTGTCTATACGTTACGCACGGAGCACTACCACCTGCGTGTGTATTGAGATTTCGCAGCTACAGCTGTGAGTGGGCGATAGCGCTACGTAATGTAACCGTAAGGCGTATGGTTAGCGTAATGTACGTGTAAAGTCTCCGCTCTAAGACTGCTGATCCATCGTCATCCTTGCGGATGCGGGAGCGTGCGGCGCGTGGCATAATGCTGGCCGGGAATGGGAGTAAAGGCAGCACCACAGGCTCTTGGGACAGAGTCAGTAAAAACTGAAAATAATATGAACGCACATTCACAAATAGGCCCTATTACGTACCGTATCTCTCAATTACAGTTCCACTGTTGTGTCACTGTATATCAAATTT
>NW_014577173.1:291410-293152 GCF_000485595.1 Priapulus caudatus | reverse complement strand
TCGAACGTGCGTCCGTGCGTGTGCGCGTTCGTGCGTGAGTGGGTGTACGTGTATGTGTGCACGTATGTTCGTGCCGGCGTACATTCGTCTGTATTGTGTTCACGTTCGTCTGGGCTGTGCGCGCGTGCATGTATGTGCGTTCGTGCGTGAGTGGGTGTACGTGTATGTGTGCACGTATGTTCGTGCCGGCGTACATTCGTATGTATTGTGTTCACGTTCGTCTGGGCTGTGCGCGCGTGCATGTATGTGCGTTCGTGCGTGAGTGGGTGTACGTGTATGTGTGCACGTATGTTCGTGCCGGCGTACATTCGTCTGTATTGTGTTCACGTTCGTCTGGGCTGTGCGCGCGTGCATGTATGTGCGTTCGTGCGTGAGTGGGTGTACGTGTATGTGTGCACGTATGTACGTGCCGGCGTACATTCGTCTGTATTGTGTTCACGTTCGTCTGGGCTGTGCGCGCGTGCATGTATCTGCGTTCGTGCGTGAGTGGGTGTACGTGTATGTGCGCACGTATGTACGTGCCGGCGTACATTCGTCTGTATTGTGTTCACGTTCGTCTGGGCTGTGCGCGCGTGCATGTATGTGCGTTCGTGCGTGAGTGGGTGTACGTGTATGTGCGCACGTATGTACGTGCCGGCGTACATTCGTCTGTATTGTGTTCACGTTCGTCTGGGCTGTGCGCGCGTGCATGTAAGTGAATGTCACAGCGTGTATACGGATGCCGCCTCAGCTAATGTACACAGCACACAGCATTGGAATGCTTTCTATCTCTCAGCGCCAATCATCTGCCCAGGGATGCATGGGGCGCACATGGCCCCATCTGCAGCAATAATGGATCTCTTAAATCTTCTCAGAACTTGATAGTGGAAAGGTTATACTAGGTACAGTAGCCGGACACCGAGTCCGCTCATTCTATACTACTTACGCTTCGGATAGTAGAATGCGTCGCATTCTTATAAATCGATGCCATGCGCAATTCTTCGCATGTGAAGCCGTTCGTGCGACAATCCACGATCACCAATCATCACATCAGTGCGTCCTGGCTTCGCTATCACTGCAAATATTTCGCGCTAAATCGGAATTCTACATCTAACACGTTCGGTAGAAACGTTATTAGACGATTCGACGATCTCGGTGTTATTAACCTCGTTTGCGGTGGCAATCTGTTCAAACAGGAAATGTCAATTCACTATATTTATAGCGACACATCGCCACGAGAGAAACGTAAACGGCTCTTCAGCACGTCCGTAAATCATCACTGCTGCTAATGTGTCACTGTGCTAATAATCACTGTCGCGTATACGACGTTGACATTCCTCAACGTTGTCACCAGACCCCGTCCGTTTGTCACCCTCGCTCTTAGCGCTCTCCCAGCATCCTCATCCTCATTAAGGGATTAGCATCTGCGAGTATATTTGCGAGACTTTATCTCCATATTTGGCAACGCTCTAGTGGATGGGATTATACATCGATGCGAGGCGCGGGAAAGAAACGCAGGCGAGGGATCGACAGGCGTGTAGGGTGGCCGTAATCCGTGCATCGATTTTTACTTAGCGCCCGTTGTAAATGGTTTAGTATTGAGCCGGTGTGAACCGATGGAGGATAGAGAGAGAGAGAGAGAGAGAGAGAGAGGGAGAGAGAGAGGAAGAGAGAGAGAGAGGGAGGGGAGAGAGGGGAGAGCGGGAGAAAGTGGAGAGAGAGAGGGAGAGAGAGAAAGGGAAAGAGAGAGAGAGGGGGGGGAG
>NW_014577173.1:280497-291400 GCF_000485595.1 Priapulus caudatus | reverse complement strand
TGCAGACGGAGAGAGAGAGAGAGAGAGGCGGAGAGCGCGAGATAGAGGGAGGCAGACGGAGAGAGAGGGGGAGAGGCGGAGAGAGGAGAGAGAGAGAGGGAGAGAGGGGAAAAGAGGGAGAGGGAGACAGGAGAGAGCGAGGAGAAACAGAGAGTGAGAGAGTGCGCGAATGAGAGATAGGGGGAGAGAGAGGGGGAGAGAGAAGAGAGAGCGAGAGAGAGGGGGAGGGGAGAGAGAGGGGAGGGGAGAGAGAGGCAGAGAAAGAAACAGAGAGAGAGGGGGAGAGAGAGAAATGGAGAGAGAGAAATGGAGAGAGACCTTCTCTGCGTAAGTGGCAAGCGCGTAGCTCTTATATTAAACCCACGCTTGGTCGATAAATTAATATGTTACCGAGAGAGATGGTTTAATATTACGGTACATAAAAATTGCCCCCGTGTCGCTTCACGATACTCACCTACCCCACCTGTGGCTCCCGATTCCACTCTCGCTCCCCGCCCCACCCGCTCTCGCTCTATCAGTTTTTCTCTCTAGCTCGATCTATCCCGTCCACTCTCTCTCTCCCTCGACTGCCACTCCCTCCATCTTCCCTCCTCTCCGTTACTCTCCCCCACCTTCTTTTCTCCATATGCTCTCTCTCTCTCTCTCTCTCTCTCTCTCTGTATCGCTCTCTCTCTTGCTTTCTCCCCTCTTGCTTTCTTCCCTTTTGCTTTCTCACCCTCTTGCTCTCTCCCCCTCTTGCTTTCTCCCCCTCTTGCTTTCTTCCCCTCTTGCTTTCTCCGCCTCTTGCTTTTCCCCCTTTTCGAGATCGATTACATTAAGAGCGTATTAAGAAGCCTTACATACACTAGCCACCTGACAGCCTGGCAGGTGGTAGTGCTACACATGTGCAGCCGCTAAATATAACGCACGCACGCACTTCGCGCTGGATTTCTTGACGGCAGACGCCGGATTGAACTACGCCTCTACGGGCCCGTGTCTAATATGTATGCATGCTGCGAGAGGTGCTTATGATGGCATAGTTAGTAGGGTGAGGATCAATTCCCCCGTTACCCCCACAGTTTCAGATAACCACACGCGCGCCTTCACGCGCTAATGCACTGAGAAAGAGACAGCTGATGATAATCAAGACCAGACCGCTTCGTCTATAAAGCGCAGCTATAATCCGCGCGTCAGTTCAATTCACGTTGCAATTCTCCGATGGCCGTCGGGCACGAGACGGCAAATCAACATGCATGCAATGTCGACGCCGCCGTGAGCGCGTGCCTAGACGTACATTCAATAGATGCTGCTGCTGCTGCTGTTGTTGTTGCTGTTGCTGTTGTTGAGGATGATGTTGTTGTTGTTGGTGGTGTTGCTGTTGTTGTTGATGCTGCTGCCACCCCTTATAACGTGATAGCTTTTGTCTACTCCTGCTGCTGCTCCGGCTACTGCTACTGCTGCTGCTGCTGTTATTGTTGTTATTGTTGTTATTGTTGTTGTTGTTGTTGTTGTTGTTGCTGCTGCTGCTGCTGCTATTGTTGTTGCTGCTGCTGCTGCTACCCCTTATAACGCGATGGCTGCTGCTGCAGACACCCCTCTATAACTCCATAGCTGTTGATGCCACACACTGTAACGCAATAACTACTGTTGCCAATCATTATAACGTGCGTGTGTGCACGCGCGACATATCTCGGTGACACTGCAGGTGGTAGGCAGGCTGGCAGAGCTTACGTCACCTCGTCACACCGGCGGAAACTCGCCTAACCCCTGCGCTAGTAAGCCAGTTGCCAAGCTAATGATGAAGCCAGTGCTGCTGCTGCGTGGTCAATATACCGTGTGTCTGAATCTCTTGCGCAGACAGACGTTGACCGTGATTATCTCTCGTGTGGAGCGCGGCGGTGAGCATTCCGTGCGCCGACGACGTTGCTGATGTTGCTGATGTTGCCGATGTTGCTGATGTTGCTGATGTTGCTGATGTTGCTGATGTTGCTGATGTTGCTGATGTTGCTGATGTTGCTGATGTTGCTGATGTTGCTAATGATGCTGGTGCTGCTGTGAAGCTGTGAAGCTCTGCAACTGTGATAGACAGTAATCGGTTGATAGTGAGATCGGCATCTGAGCCGTCCGGCGGAAGGTAACGCGTGAGGCAATCGTGAAGAGATCGTTGCGCTCGTGGCGAGTGCTGGGTTCAATCCGTGATGAGTGTACTAAGAGTTGTAGATAGCGTAGCGCAAAGGCCACGCAACAGCCGCTCGCGTGGCGTGGACTAGGTAAAGCGTAGATATAGGGGAACCGATCTATAGTCCTACGGGTCGTTGGTCCTACGGTTATTAGTGAGGAGGGTAGAGTGAATGCCCAAATTTTTTTTTAATCACATTTAATTTTTTTTAATTTTAATTTTTAATTGTATTTGTTTAAATTGACTACGTCACAAATTTTCTATGGTAAAATGTGTCAAATTTTTGTTGCCTAGTAAGAACTAACGGGACTAAACGTATCGTCAAATTCTTACCTGATAAGATTGTTTCTCAACTAGTTAAAAATCTAAAAAACCTGGACGATTTAATATTAGTGTTCCTAACATTAATTGCTTGCTATGGGCTATGTATGAGTCACGAGTGTATGTTCACATCGAACAATATAGTAAAATAAGAAGTATAATACAGCAATTTAACCATAAAAATTGAACAGAATTACTTATATTTTGTGAAAAAATGGATTTTTTTTACTATTTACGGTGACGTAATCACTTGATGTGGAAATAAAAAGAGCTATATACATGAAATCAGAATGAAATCAAGAGCGTATTAATGAAGAATATTTCTTATATTAAATTTATATTAAATTTAAAAAAAGTTATCACGAATTAAATTGATAAAAATTTCAATTAAAAATTAAATTAACAAACAATTAAAGAAAAAAATTACGTGTGCCTGCGTGCACCGTAGGACCAACGACCCGTAGGACCAGCGACCCGTAGGACCAACGACCCTAGGACTAAAGGAAGTAGGTCTAAAGAACTGTAATCCGATATAGTCAGGCGGGGCGTGAAAAATGACACAACTGCAGATTGTTTTTGATTGTCTTCGCGCTGTGTAGCTATTATTTTATTAACGAAACCGTAGTTTTGTGATTTGCCGATGACGGTTTGTTCAACATTTACGTTGTATTCAACTACGGGTGTTAACCACATTGGCTGCGTTAGTTTACTTTATTTACGGTGCAAACGTACAGCGCCCTTATATTAGGTATGCATACGGTTATATAGTTTACCTACTACATTGAAGTAGAAAATTTCGCAGTAATATATGCCGTTGTTAACGCGTAAAGTATCTCGTAGTAGAAACTGAAATGTCGGGACTAATGATCGGCTATTGTCCTGTGAAGCATCGGATTACAAATGCGTAGTTTCAGTAAGATTTATTTTTCACTAATATAAAACAACAACCAACTGATATTAATATATATAAGTAAACACAATTTTAATATTCAAAGAACACAATGCTGAAATCTATACGCGTGCTATTTTTGTATAAAATTTTTTAAAGAAAGAGATCAGACCCTAATTTCGTTATCCGTGTGCACGTATCGGCCGGTGAACCTTTAATTAACGACGCGAGTTCTGCGAATAACCGACGTGCTATATTCGATCGCGCATTTTATGTGACGACGACACGTGCATTATATCTGAACGCGTATATCGTATAGAAAGACGTCGATCGTGGTTAGTGTGATGGATAACAATATGTGATGCTTCACCGTGCAGTGTCCATCATGACCCAGCAACGTTAGACGCAGTTTGTGATCTTATACTATGTTACGTGAATAGCGTGTTAGTCGCGCACTCTATAGAAGACTCTGAAGACATAGTAACGAATGTTGTTGTCGGCTCATGTATAGCTATCTATTAGGGTCGCGCGTGCAGAGACGAAGCCCTTATAAATCTGCAACATGTTCTGTTAGCATCTATGACAAATACGACATACGCATATACGCTCTCCTATGACAATATTTGTCAAGAGAAGATTCTTTATATGACAATATTTGTCATAGGACGATTCTTCCTATGACAAATATTAGCGAGTCAACTTCGTTCCGCTTTACAGCTCAGATTTACTGCTTGCGTTCATAATAGCGCTCCTAAACTCCTATGATGCGCACAACACATACAACAATATTTGTCATAATAATATAATAATAATATAATATAATAAGATGAATCTTCCTATGACAAATAGTGTCATAGGAGAGCGTATATGCGTATGTCGTAATTGTCATAGATGCTATAGCAGAACAGGCTGAAATCTGAGCAATCGGCGACGACAGCATATCTCGGTGAGGGCAGTAACAAGATCGTGTTCTACTGTCAGGGCCGTAGGCTGAATAAATTCCGTGGAGGGGGGGGGGCAAAATTTCATGACTCAATTGTGTAATGATGAGCGACGGGCGCAGCTCTTGATCGACGTTCATAGCGTGATGGAGTGGGTCTGAGACAAGGCTTTCACGGATAAGTGACCAAAAAAATCACGTTAGGGTTATTTGCGATTATTAACTAAGCTTATTTTTTAATTTTGCTCTAAAATCTATGGGGCAGATGCATTTTAATCGAAATGTAATAAGATAATAATACAATCTATATCAGATATTTCATGATGCATACGCATATTATAAAGCGGACGGACGGATAAACGGACGGGCGGAAAAGCAGACTGACAGATAGGCAGGTAGCCAGACAGATAGATATAGACAGACGCACACGCGCCCATGCGCGTACCGTGGGAATGTTGGGCGTTGTATGTAGGATAGCGCACAGAGGTATGCAACCTGCACAGTAGGTAGCGCAATGACATAAGACGCTCGCACGCCCGCTATCCCACAGGTACCTATATCTAATACGATCCCCCAATGCGAGCACCGAAGGTGTGAGCTACCAGCTGCCAGCTGCAGTTAATGTAAGCGGGCTATAGTACTAGAGCTAACACCTTCGGTGCTCGCATTGGGGGATCGTGTTAGATATAGGTACCTGTGTGATAGCGGGCGTGCGAGCGTCTTATGTCATTCAGCGTATTCTAAGGTGTGAGCCGACATTGAATGCATTTGATTATTTAATAAGTGTAGAAATCATTTCTAACGCTCTCTAGCAGGAAAGTGAAAGTTTTAGTGGACCTAGAGAGAGTTTATTTGCATCATTTCGCCCACCTTTTTCGTCGTACTAATCACGATATCCGCCCTGGATATCGTGCAGGCGCTGTCGAATACGTACCAAGTCTTCCAATGGTTTACAAGTTCGAAATACATATCAGGCCATATCAGGCTAGCGTGCAGAGCTATGCTATTTTTACGTAATTTATCATGTTTGTGTTACTGCGCTACAAGGCCAATTGCAATATGGAACGTAAATTCTCATGCTGGCATGTTTATGTTCGAAGCATTTTGACGGATATTATAAAAATATATAGTAATTACATGCGCCTGTAAAACGGTAAATTGGTTAGGCTATAAAACACAGGAAAGTACAGTAATGGCTGCAATTATGTTTCTGCGGTGATCGTAAATGGAGTTTCGATTTTCTACCGCAATACTTATACATCGGAGAACATTGCCCCGAGGAAACGCGCGTTTTAGGAAAGATAAACACACGCGCGGCCAATGTTTGACGTACGGCCGCGTCTGTTTTCCTTCGACGATGTATGTAAATCGTTATGGATAGAGGACATTCCTGCTCCACTTGTGTCGCATCGCGAACTTAAACACCGCTGTATTTACTCCGCTAATAAGTAATCCCCGCACAGGCAGTGCGCGGCTGTGTGCAGCTCTCCATTCGCCGCTCTACTAATAATATTAAACACACGCAACGGGTAACCGGTGGCGCCGCGGTGGTGCGAGGGCTGCAACCATAGAAATAATATAGATAACCATATCTTAAATTAATTAATATCATTAATCATAAGTTATCTATATTATTTCTATGGCTGCAACTCAAAAATCTCCATTGACACAGCAATGGCGGCTGTCGTTGCTTGCGCTAGCAGGCAGTGCCTAATATATATATACGGTTCGCAAACGTAGTAGTGTTGGTGTAGCCTAGGTCTAACTCATGCGAGCGCCGTCGCTATCCTGGTGTAATTATGGCCGACGCAATAACAATGCATGTCAGTGGCTACGGACATGCGAAAGACAGGCTTTGTTGCGACGAACGGAGAAATCTTCGCGGCGTGCGATTCGATCGATCAGCTCTCCCATAGTGTATTATGTTAAAGCGGCTGTAGTCAACTCGCTTGCCAGATACAAGACGCAAATCAGGTAGTTAAGTATTCGCAGTGATTAAGATGCAAACGAGTTCCGCGCGTACATAGGTGAGTGTATAGTGCGGTGTGAGGGAGGAGGAGGGGCACTGCTATATCTGGCCGGACGCTGGGGAAGAATAGAAAAACAGCAAAAAGTCGTCGGCTGCGTATAGATGTGGAAGGGCTTCATTAGGGAAACTGAAATTCGTTGATAAATATCGCAATGAGAATGCTCGCGTGCGTGCGTGCGTGCGTGCGTGGCGTCCGTGCGTAGGTGCGTGCATTCGTGCGTATACGTGACGTGGCGTGACGTGGCGCGCGTGCATTCGTGCGTGCGTGGCGTGGCGTACGTACGTGCGTCCCTGCGCGCGTGTGCACAGATATCTGCAAATGCTTAGCTGTTCTATGCGTCCGTATAGGAAAGTGGTACGCATTCTGGATAATTAATTGCGCAAGATGGAGATTTAAATTTGCTCTATGGTTTAAGTACGCATAATGCCGAATGCGACGACTAAAACATGTGAGATATACAGCGCTTGGGTGAAGCCACAACGCGCAAACGCCTTAAGTGTACATGTACGTGCGTGCGTGCGTGTGCACGCGTGTGTGTACATGTATGCACGCGTGTGTGTACATGTATGCACGCGTGTGTGTACATGTATGCACGCGTGTGTGTACATGTATGCATGCGTGTCTGTGCGCTTTCACCCGATTGTGTGTGGAGACGCGTTCGCGTATTCATGTGAATTTGTAGAGATAATTGGCTTTAGCAGAAATCCAATTACTCACAATAACTATCAGGCATCTTAAAAATTTCCTAATTCGTTCGCTGAGCGAGCATACGCACTGGATATTATGTCAAGATATTGTGTAGAATTATGTAGAGATCTGTGCCTGTAATGAACGTAAATTTGACATTCTAGGCGACATATCAGATTTAAAGCCAGCATAACCTCACTGTAAATGTCATATTATTATATCATAAGTTAGTAGATGAGCACATGGATTATATTTAGTAATAATAATAATAATAATGGGTTGCCGTTGATTTAAATTGCCGATATACGAATAAATAGATAAGTAACAAGAGGTAGAGAATGCTTTCAATAATAATTGGAAGAACAAAAAAGCCTGTGCTGCCCGACATAGCATATCGTGATTAGCAAGTACAGGACATAACACATGGAGTAAGCATACAGACGGAATAACACATAGCATAACATAAGCACGTTCCCGTTATGAAACAGTCCGGCTGCACTTAACACAGCGAGCTTTACCATCTACGGGCCTTGACCAATTGAGGATTTGGTTTCAGGAAGTCCAATTTTATTTCGGCTTAATCATAGTTAGTCTGCTTCCGTCTTGCACGACTGCTTAATATCTGCCGAAATTCCGCGGAAACCGAGAATTCTCGAGCAAGAAAAAAAACATGTCTGCCTTTTGTCGCATGCTCTATCACTCGGTCGGTGATATTGAAAACGAATTGCAGTCGAAGATGCCATGAAGAACACACCGTATGCTTAATGGATGAACGTACGTACGTACATTGTCGAAACTACAAATTGATTTTATGTCTGGTCGTTTCGAACGCTGTAGAATTTTGTAGAGTTTGAGAGACGTGTGCTTCTGTTTCATGCAACCGTGCTTGACACTTTCGTGAGATTTCGTCGATGTTTGTAAACAGGCAGTAACTGCCGATAAATTGTTGATGTTAAATGCTGCTGCCAGGGATGAAACGAGACCAGCTGAAATAGCGCTCATACTGACTAAAGTGTATGCAACTCAAACAGCCGTGGCTATAACCACGAAAACACATAGTGCTAGTGTACTAGTTAGCAAATACGACTAATATTACTAGTTAGTTACTGTGTTTCGTTAAATACATAGAAAATCTGACAAGTTGCAGTTTAGCAATGGGAGCTTTCATAATATTACAGCTTTGGGTAAAATTGCATTTCTCTCGCTTATGAGTTGGTCCTTTGAGCACAGCTCTGTAACAAATAGTCGTTCTAACGACAAAAATACGGTAATAACCAAATGTGTTACAAACACAAACAAGCAGGCAGATATATAGACAGACGGGCAGACAGAAAAACAGACTGAAAAACAGACAGACAGACAGACAGACAGGTGGATAGACGAACAAAAAGAGAAAAACAGACAGACAGACAGACAGACAGACATGTGGATAGACGGACAGACAGACAGACAGACAGACATGTGAATAGACGGACAGACAGACAGACAGACAGACAGACAATCAAGCCTCGCAACTCGCAAGAAAAACAAACCCACGACATGACTATAAGAATCTGTGGCTACCTCTCGCATTTTCTCCTCGAACATGTCCGACAGTGACTTATACTCGGTGGGGGGAATACACCCTCCGGCGGATCTTCACTGAAGCCAGACGAAATAGCAAACCGAGGGTCGGGGGCCGCGCGCAGCACTTAACAGCGTACGTGCGTGCTCGCTCGCGCCGCCTATACATCACGTAAATATCTATACACCCCACACAGAAATTCCGCGAGATTACACGGAGACGTAAGCAGACGCCACGGCATCTGCTTCATCTCAAGCAAGCGTTTAAGCGCTCGGAGAGCTAGAGCTAGAGCTAGAGCTAGAGCTAGAGCTAGAGCTAGAGCTAGAGGGAGAGCTAGAGGGAGAGGGAGAGCAGCGAGTGCGGGAGTGCGCGAGCAAACAGCGACAACGTCGAAGACTTGAGCTGTGCGTATAACGCGGTAAAAACGCGTCGCCGCTACGGACGGCCCTGCGGACGAGCCGCCGGCCATGAATTGGTAATAGCTCGGAGAAATACACAACATCCGGAAAGAGCGAAACCGCAAGGTGAACCGCGTGTCGCGACGACCTGCACTACGCACGGCGGCGATAGACGAGGCGAAAAAGAAAGATAGAGAGAGAGACAGTGCGAGATACATCTACATATATACATATAAATATATATATATATTAATATATATATACGTATATAAATATATTCTTATACATATATATATATATATATATATATAAATATATATACTATATACATAGTGAGAGAACAGAGAGAGCGAGCGAAGAGAGCCGCGCGCGGGAGAGAGTTGGGGGACGTCGGCATCCTCACTAACTACACCAACAGCGACACTACAACACAAAAACGCGCTATAAGATATTAAAAAAATAGACGCCGAGCTGCACCACGCGACACCCTGCCCCGAGACCACCCAGCGCGGAGATGCAAATCCGACGCGTCGGCATTTGCTGATCGAGCGCTGAGGGACGCTGTGGGCTGGAAGTGCACACGGTGCTCCGGGCGGACGATGACGACGACGACGACGGACACGCGAGCCGACGACGTCCGACGTTTAAGTGTCACCCGATGGCTTCACAGTGCTCGCGACGTCGTCGGCAATGCCGGTCGGCGACGTCAACCGGCAAGCGTCGCCGTCGTGCGTTCGACCGCGCATGTATCGACGGAATGAGCTTAGATGCCAACCCGTAAGTACATAATATTATACCGCGCGCACTACAGCCTGCTGCTGCAGGTTCCGCGCTGCTTTCCTCCTACTTGCGATGCCCAGTATGCCGTCAGGGACGGTTACCACTCAAAACAAGCGCAACCAAGCACACGCCAGCGTTAGTCGAATTGGCTGGTGATGAGCGTATCTCGCCAGAACGTACCAAGACTGCCGATCCGCAGCGTAGAGTGCCCGTTCATGTCCACGATATGCGTATGATTAGTATTTTGCATATGAATCCATGTGTGAGGTAGTGAGCATAGCACGTTATCATTGCGTGAGTGTGCTAGTATGTGTGAGCTCTAATGTGTGTTTAGGTGTGGGTCGATTAGTGTGTTATGTGCTAGTCCGTGTGCGCGAGCTGTGTCGTGGAGTTGCGTTGTACGTGGCGTTGACGTGCGTGCCACGTTGTCGGGTGGCGTGCGTGCGTGAGCGTAATGTGTGTGTGTGTTTGTGTGTAACGTATTGTGTCCGTGTATTGTGGTGTGTGTATGTGTGTATGTGCTGTGTGTGTGCGTGCGCTACTAACCCGATCGGTCATGCGTAGTGCAATGCTGGTGCCGTGCGTGCGTATGCTGTAGTGTGTTGTGATGTGTGTGATCGTGTTAGTGTGTACGTGTGGTGTGCAGTGCGTGTCGTGTTGCGTCACGGTCACTTGAGTAGCGATCGGTGTCGTCAGCGATGTGGCGAAATGTATATGCGTTATAAGTGTGTGCTTTAGTCGATGTGTGTGTGTGGTCGGGATGTTGATTGTTGCTAAGACTAGCGAGTCGCGTGTGTCCTGTGCAGCACGTGCGCTGCACAGGCTATGTGTGTGTGTATACAAGACGAGGAGCTTCCTTGGGCACTGTGTGAATCTATTGTCGGGGCCGTCATCAGGTGCGGTCGCGTCGGTTATACCGACGTAATGCTTTTCATGTATGAAAAGTCGATGCGACTTGTTAAAGCTACTTATTATCTAACTACTATTGTCCCCCTTCCACTTGCCGTTGGATGGACTGTCTTAAGTTTTCCACGTCTGAGAGTTCTAATCTTCTGACAAGTTTCAACACACCTCCAAGTGGCTTTACCCACATTAGTCGCCGACTCTATCGATAAGATCCTACGGATGGAAAGATA
>NW_014577173.1:267997-275497 GCF_000485595.1 Priapulus caudatus | reverse complement strand
TATACCTGTCCAGTATAGAAGTAGTCGTATACACTCTTGGCGGTATCTATACAGTTTTAGCAGATTTGTGTTACGTGACAACGCCACAAATTTCTCTTTATTATTAATAGTCATCGTCATCGTCATCGTCATCGTCATCGTCATCGTCATCGTCATCGTCATCGTCATCGTCATCGTCATCACCATCGTCGACACGCGTCTGCTTAACATAACTCGACGACGACAGCGATAAAGCCAAGCTCAGCAGTTTTTAATCGATTTTTACTAACGCTACTATACTACTCGGTAACCGTCTGAAAAACACGAATAATCCCTTTGTTCCCACGGAATCCGACTATTGGATAACTGTCATTTTACGCGTAGACTGGGACGAAGTCGTTTGGCTAACACTGCTTGTGCTCAGGGCTCGCGGAATGCGAGGAAACGTAAAGGAAGCAGTCTATATGGCCTATACAATTATTGCACGAACAATTTAAGCAATAATTATTCAATTATACGTAAAATCCGTGGTAAATAACACTAAGGTGTATGGCCGTGACACACAAAAGCGAACAAGTATAGAATTCCACGTACTAACCGTAGTTAAAGTATGGATTATTAGGCGCGCCTCTATAAATACGAACTCAAACCGTACACAATCAATCAAAAAACAAATCAGTATCGTCCCTGATTGTTTTCCCCACGATTAATCACAATATTCTGGATTGATGAAATGACACTCAAGCGTACAAGGCTTTTGAAAAACCCTACCACTTTTTCCGCGCATTCATGTCAAATATTGGTGGTGAAAACAGTACTCATGGAATGTAGCAGCAGCGTCGCTTCCCGAGCAATGTTGTTGTGTTTATTTTATGTCGCGTGACATGCTCTGCACACAATGCACGAGAAAAGAATAACATCTACGAATAATAAACGATAACATGCATGAAATATATCCAGAGAATATCGAGCAACATCCGACACCGCGCTAGATATTGCTCGTTGCCTTTGATTTGCGGTTACAGCATCTCTACAGTCGCATTCGTCACCGTTGCCACGGTTACGCGGGTTAATTATTACGCAGACGAACGTAACGAGCTTTTGTGATCGGTCGCCCAGTAACGCGAGACGTTCCCTTAAGCCGGTTCGTTTTTTATCTTCTCCGAAATCGGCGCCGAAATGGATATTTTTCGCCATTCTGCGGCAATTGTGTGAACAGTTAATCGAACCCTTGCAGTAAGTCGCAAACTGTCACACCTAGACAACTAAATCACTACGCGCGGCGTTCGCCCACCAGACGGCAGCAGCATCGTCGTTTTGCTCAAGGGCGACGACGCGCGGGTAGATTAAAATTTCTTCTCCGAGGACCGGAAAGAAAATTACGCGAGTAACAATCGCGTTATCGCCACTGATTGGATGATGAGGCCCCGGGCTGCAGGCAGGCAGGCAGGCTTCATGAATCCCGTGCCGCGTTAGGGATTTACTTAGATGCTTTAGAGCGTTGTGTGAGCGTACGGCTCTCACGTTACAGGTGTGTGTCATTTACACCGCCGAGTCGGTTGTATAGCTTTTAATTAGAGGCTCGAATGTATAGCCTACGGATGAAGTCACGTTCCAAACGGTCAGATACTATAGGAGAGTTTGCCGCGCATATATGTAGCGTTTCGTTGTATTATTACGTTAGGGAATGTTATGCCCGTAGTATAGTGATGTTACAAATATGGTTAGCCTTGTTGTTGTTGTTTCGATTAGGAGTGCAGGCCTACGTTGCGCAAACCGGGCGCGCCTGCCCCGTTTGGAATAACTCCCCCCCCCGTTTCAATCGTAAATATTTTTTTTTTAATGGGAATGGCTACATGAGGAACAGGCTGAGTGAGTCAGCTTTGGAGGCGCTGCTGCTACTGGCCACCTCGGCAAGAATTCCCATTCGACCCACTGGCAGCAAGAACAAGTCCGCACCTGCAGCTACAGCACACACGCATCTATTGACTATATATAACACCGTTATATATAGTTTGGTATCAGTAGTCTATAGGTGTTATAGTAGTTTATATATAACTATATATCAATGCTTGTTATATATAGTTTCAATGAGATGCGGTTTGTGTGTTGCTAGTTGCAGGTGCGCGACTTGTTCTTGCTGCCAGTGATTTCGACCAGAGCCCTCGAGACCCCCTTAGTTTCCCTTCCCCCTCCCCCTCCCCCCCCCTCCCGCTTCCGCCTTCGCTCCCCCTTTCCCCTTTTCCCTCCCCCTTGTTTCAATTTCATCCTGTGGCGGAGAACCCTGGAGTGAATAAAAACGATTATTCACTCCCGTTTTTCTCTAACCCTGGTTCGGTGAATTGAAAGATGTGTGAATTAAATAATTCAACGCAATAGGCCATCTAACAGTTAGGTATGATTATTGTCATCGTTTACTGGAAATTATCCCCATATCAGACACAATTTCCTTGCCTTCACTGTGTAACAAGATTGCGTCGTCGGCGTTCGTAGTCATGGCAACTGCGAAATAATAATTTGTCATGTGAAAAAACGATTCGTGATAATCATTAATCTGCGTTAAATTCATCATAATAAACGACTAAATAGGAAAATGTTCAAGCGGAAATTAGAAAATTAGCTGATATAAAGAACGACTAGCGTGGAAGCTTGTCTGTTGTCATGTTACTATGTCGTGAATTTGTTTAAATATATGCCTTGATGTTACGAACACCCGGCTTTCGCTAGCGAATCGCTTGGTTAGTTTTACAGCGCTTGCTTATTTTTAATGTCATTTCGCTTCTCATCGTATCCTTGCCGACAACCGACGACAACCCTAGAGATAAAAGTGACAGTTGACGCGTACAAATGAAACAGCCAGAACTTTATTTTCTCGCTTCTCATCTGTTCACGTCTGTTTGTCACATTTCTATACCTTACCTACCCTCCACCTTTAATACGTACTGTTGCCGACTAGGAGCGTAATGGAGGGGGCGACAGGGAAAACATGTCTGCTTTTCTCAGACATGGAGAGACACGAGTGCATGTATACGGAATTAAACGCGCGCTAAAAAATTTAGAAGCTGCTTTGGTCTGACGGCGGAGAGTGTCAATAATTCACAATGTGTGTGTGTGTGTGTGTGTGTGTGTGTGTGTGTGTGGCACGTGTGTGTTGTGTGTGTGTGTGCTGCGTTGTGTTTATGTGCGTGCGCGGCTGCGTGTTGCGGTGTACGTGGTGCTGTGCTGTGTACTCCTGCGTGTGTGCGTATGTATGTTCGCGCGCGCGTGTGTGTGTGGCGGGGGGAGGCGTGTGCTACTGCGCGTGATAGTGCATGCGCGTGCATGTGTGTGCGTGTGCTACTGCGCGTGATAGTGCATGCGCGTGCATGTGTGTGAGTGTGCTACTGCGCGTGATAGTGCGCTTGCATGTGTGTGCGTGTTTTAGGGAAGGGACACGAGGGAAAAAGCAAAGAAGAGAGGATATTTAAATGGATAACGTCTGCCTCTATTACAAGCGAGTCAATGAGCTTCACTCAAGGAGGAAACTATCTGATAAATTCGTAGCTGCAATTGTAATATGCCGTTCTATAGTTCTACATGTAATTAAGTGCATTATCCGTACAGGTTATTAAATAATTAATTATCTCTAAATTGTTATTAATTATCGTGTATTATTGTATCGTTCGACAAATATCAACCCCTGTCATTGTTAAAATTTAGAACCGACTTTAACACTAACCTCGCACTACACTATTGGCTCATTATGGTACAAGGTGCGCAGGTATTTAATCTGTGTAGCTATCAAACAATTCTTCACGTATTCAACGGACGAGTGCGCGTCCCGTCCCGTTATTTCTTACGTTTTTAGTGCTAGTTTCGCTGTATAGTATCAATAGCTATTGATCCCTATTTATTATTAGCTCTTGACGGTATCTTGCACTATAGTGATCGCATGTGCGGTGTAGCTGTCACGAATCTCGCCATGTTGCGAGCCGTGACTATGCAGCCGTGATTTAATAAGAGCGCGCGAGTACGATGACGCACACAGCGACAGCGCTGCGTCGGCTGGTCGACTTTGTGCGGATTCTGGTTTGATTACATCCGCTAGCGCCTCTGCTTTAATTCACTTTACATCTGAAATAGGTCATGTTTACTGGCTGCATATGAGACACTATACATGCTACCGCACTCGGTCAGGAAGTCATTTATTCGACTAACATACACTATGTATAGCTCTTATGTATATATACGCTATGTGTATATACACTATGTATATATACTCCTATGTATAATTATATACTACTATATACTACTATATATATGTTACTATACTACTATAAACTACTGTATATTACATACTTACATTACTATACTACTATTATTGAGCTAGTTCAGGTTCAATCACTCATTCACCTCCCATCCCTGGTTTACTTCCGATCCCTGGTTCACGTCCAATCCCTAGTTCACTTCCATTCCCTAGTTCACTTCCAATCCCCAGTCCACCTCCCATCCCTGGTTCACTTCCAATCCCTAGTTTACTTCCAATCCCCAGTCCATCTCCCATCCCTGGTTTACTTCCGATCCCTGGTTCACGTCCAATCCTTCGTGCTCCCCCAAACCTTGGCTCACCTCCGCACCCTTATCGGCCTTCTACCGAGCTCACGTAGTGTACCCCCAGTCCGCTACCTAGTGTGAAGCTCTGCATGCGTAGCAGCACTCGCATGGCTCATGTTCATCAACGATGTATGAGTACAGAAATCGTCTGCTGAACCTGCGACCGACCAAGCCGCAGAAAAGGCAGACGCCCGTCATTTGACTTTCCACAAAAATAGAAATTTATTATAAATAATATATTATATATTATAAATATCATAAGAAATTAGACGCCCGTCGTTTGACTCTCCACAAAAATAGAAATGTATTATAAATAATATATTATATATTATAAATATCATAAGAAATATGGCATTATAATCAGCGGCAGCAGCACGAGTGTCACAACGTCAGCTTTGCGCGAGTTTTTCGTCACTGTAAGAGTCCAGACATTAATTAACAAAGCCTAATAATATTTGGACAGCGATAATTGACGTTATTTTGCAGACGCCCGTCGTTTGACTTTCCACAAAAATAGAAATGTATTATAAATAATATATTATATATTATAAATATCATAAGAAATATGGCATTATAATCAGCGGCAGCGGCACGAGTGTCACAACGTCAGCTTTGCGCGTGAGTTTTTCGTCACTGTAAAAGTCCAGACATTAATTAACAAAGCCTAATAATATTTGGACAGCGATAATTGACGTTATTTTGCTAGCGTTCATCGTTAGCTGCTGCGATACAACGAGCCAATAGCAGGTTAATGGCGTTAAGTTGTGAAGAAATGTAGCAGATTTGAGAACACGTAGAATTACAGAAGCGGTCGATAAAAAGAAAAACTTGAGGTTAAGCGTTCTTAAACCCGTGAAGCGGTGTTTGAATTGGTCGCATCTGTGTATTTTTATTTCTTTGATCCATCTCGGGTTTGTATAAATGCTGACATAGACACAAAGTGAGCAGTACTAACAGTTCAAATTTAGTTACTTCCTTCCTGGTATTGACTCGTTTCATGTATGTTATCGGGTGTATGTGTGTGCGTGCGTGCGTGTGGGCGCGCGCGTGTGTGTGTGTGCACCCGCACAAGGAGCAAGTGAATCCCGGCTTTCACGCAGCAAACATTGCGATTTTATGTAGTATATGTATAGAGCATCGTATTAATATTTGGAAATTAACGTCAGAAACGACCTTTTCATTGGCACTCGGTCATTCCCGTATAACACTAATTAAATTGCCAATCGTACTTTTGTGGGTAAATCATTGTCGTGGCGCTGTCTTTAATGCGAAATCGTTCAAGAACCAACACGATTGCTGTAGGCGCCCTCATTACAATAATCACCCCATTGAGATGAATCGGCAAAAACGCGCGTGTTCGCTAAAGTCAGCGAGAAAATGTCAGTCATCGAGAGAAGCAGTTACGCCTAGAACAGCCGGTGGTTTCATATACGCGATATGCCCGCGCAGATACCCGGATCTCCCGAAATGATATTCGCAAATTCGCTCAGACGTACTCTCGTGGAGCAGTCCGGATTCTCAAAGAAAAAGGCTGTTAGTATTAAAAAAAGAAAAAACAAACGTTGCTGCAGATATTACACCGTTATTGATGTGCACTCCACGTCCGTCAGGAGATCGTTCAAGCATCTTGCCGTCTTCTTACCGTTGCAGAAAACATAGCTCAGGGGATTTGCAAAGCCGCTTGAAAACCCGCAAGGTTCTCGGAGTCGGAGAAAGAGACATCGGTGATGTTCACAGATCAAAGGTTCGTTCGTAGTGTCTCGGGATGTTCCGTCAAATATCTTGCATGCTGGTTTACCATGGCTTCACAGAGCGGCTCTTCGTACGACTCGTTCTTCTTCTATTACTTCGCTCGCAGTCTTGTTTCCGGGTCATCATATACACGCACGTACGTACGCACGCATGCCCGCCCGCCCTCGCCCCTTTTTCTCTCTCCCTCTCTTTGCTCTTCCTCTAGCCTTTAACTTTCGCTCTAGCATTCTCTCAGGCCTATTTGCTCAATTCATATCTCTCTCCACCTCCTCTTCTTTCTCCCCCATCTCTCTCTTTCTTTCTCTTTCCCACTCTCTTAAATTGTCACTATGAGAGTGCGTGCGTTCGTGTATGCGTAAGTGAATGCGTGCATGTGTGCGTGCCTGCATGCGTGCGCGCGCGCGTGTGCGTGTGTGTGTGCGCGCACGTGCGTGCTTTTGTATGTGTGCGTTTGCCTTCTATTATATATCTCTGGTTTGTCAACACGATAGCCTTTTACTTTTCCCGTATCGTTCAAACTAATAAGATATACGATCTAATGATAATATGAGATACGAGTAATGGCCCTTCTATATCTGTAGTCGTGTAACCGATCCCTGAGTGCATGTTCTCTAAATTGACTTGACGAAGACGTAGCACAGAATACGCGCTGTCACACAGCAAAACCTGGCCCGGCAAAGCTAACAATGTTCACGTAGGCTCGTTAGAGACGGATTGCCCGATATTATCGCGTTATGTGAGACGTAGGAAGCTAGGCATCGACAGACAATCCCATCGATATTCTGCTCGCAAGAGTTCGTTTACGTCGATATTGCAAAATCCATTTACTCGCTAACTCACAATTCCGTAAAGACATTGCATGGGGCAGGAATAAATGATGAATAATACAAAGGATGGATGAGTCAAATGCAGGCAGGCAGACTGGCAGACACAGAAGTGCTGGCAGACATAGGCAGACGGACGGTCGGACGGATGTACAGGAAGACGGAAAAATAGTCGATCGGACGGACGAACAGACTGACGGACGGACAGACAGGCGGGTGACGGGCAGACCCACAGACTGACAGGCAGGCAAACAGACAGACAGACAGACAGACAGACAGACAGACAGACAGACAGACAGACAGACAGACAGAACAGACAGACAGACAGACAGGCAGACGTGGTTTATATGTG
>NW_014577173.1:260827-267987 GCF_000485595.1 Priapulus caudatus | reverse complement strand
GTGTGTGTGTGTGTGTGTGTGGTGCGGAGAGTTAGACAAGGATGTAATGTACGCACTGAGCACCAAGAAAGGAAAAAGAAGCCAAGCAACTAGATTCAGGCGCGTATCGCTAGACCGGCTGTACGGCGGTTACGGCGTTGTCAGCATCTAGCTACTAAACCTCGTTATCTACCACATAGCTAACCCTGTGATTAACGCTTGAGCCGTAAGACGCTGCTAACATCGCGATAGTAAGCCCCGCACTTCCCCACAAAGCCTCACGAACACTGCTTGATAACGCCATACAATTAATTATACCCGGACAGAAACACCTGCGATATCTGTCGTAAACCCGCGCTGTTGTTCACGCCTCGTACTAAATCTTCAGGGCATCGCTTGCTCATTCATGTCATAGTTCCGGCTACAATAGAGGGATGCTGAGACTTATCTGAAGGATTCGCTTCCCAAATACAATCACAATAATGGGTTGCTAAGCCGTGTTTGATGAAGAGCTTCCCTCGATAATTTTCGCCGTATCTTTATGTGTCTCCTTGATTCGCTAACGTCTGATGTTACTTGTTTACGGGGATGAAGGTGCCGTGTGTCTGAATAGAAGAGATGATCGATTTAATTATTATAGTAGAGGCAATGATAGGAATAGCAGATTATAGCGAGCCAAGCTTGATGTGAGAAATGCGTGATGGTGAGAGAGGCACAGCAAAATCGTAACTGGAATGCGCTAAATACAATCCACAAAAATGTGAAGAACCGAAATGCATATTGTGCATAAAGTACATATTGTTTGTCACGCGTAAAGGTCACAACGATCAGTTGTTCAGCACGTACTAATGGCGACTTCATTATCTGCGCATGTATTTATAGTTCTTAATACGCTCTTGATAATATCAAGAGCTAATAATACCTTAATAGGTATTATTAGCTCTTGATAATATCCGCGTTCGTAATGCGAGTGGTGCATATTATCTGCGCAGGCAATATTTCTTCCGGGTCGTCTGTATAGCTGGTCGCTAGGATGCCAGATGATTCCCGAATCGGCGCTGGGTGTGAGATTCTATGGTGCTGCGCTGGCATGTAAGTACACACACACACACACACACACACACACACACACACACACACACACACACACACACACACACACACACACACACACACCACATATACACACACACACACACAGCACCACACAACCCCAAACCACACACAAAACACAAAACACACCACACAACACAACAACATACACACACACACACACACACACACACATACACACACATACACCCACACACACCACACACACACACACACACACCAACAAACACACACACACACACATACACACACACACACACACCACACACACACACCACAACACACGCACACACACACATACACACACACACACACACCACAAACACACACACGCCACACACACACACGCACACACAATTTACACACACACAACGACATCACAACACACCACGCGCGCTGCTTCTTGTGCGCGCCGCGGCACACCCCACCCCCACACACAACACCACACACCACACACACAGCCACCACACACACACACCACAATATTATATATATATATAGTGACTATATATATACCGAGGAGACGACAGTCCAATTGCAGTTACATTCGGACCAGAAGAATATTGGTAGAATAATCTCTGTTATATACGTTATGTTATCTTGATGTCTCTGGCGACACGTGTCTAGATGGATACGTAGAAATAAGGTTACACAATAAGCGTGCGTGACCGTATCTTAATTGTACTATCGCTCCGAAGAACTTAGTTTTGATAGATTGGCTGTACATTTACATTCTTCTATAGTATTTATCGTACCTTCTCTGTTGATGAAGATATGTTTTGCCATAAACCTGGATCGGCCCCTATCTGTAACAGCAATATTAGCCCTACCACACATTTGGTCTTCACACGTATGAACTCTAACCTCATCTGTGATATTATTTGTGGCGGCAGCATCTAGTATATCTGGAAAGGATCGTTGCTTCGCATTGGGGTTGCTATCGGTGTCGGCTTCGCGTTCTAGTGTGCTCATCTAAACTTGTACGATCCTTTCAGCTTTTGATTAAGTGACTATAATGTATGGTAATAATCTGTGAATTATATTTTGGTACCTATATAGGCATGGCCGTCCTGTTATGGCAAGTGATCGGATCCGTGGACAAAGCACTACTTCGACTAGCTCTTCTCGTTTCTAGTGTTCATTATGGGGCGTGTGGTACAAGCGGAAAGTTTTAGGTACTGCACCCTACCGGAAAGCTCTTTCTGCTCCCGTCTCACTTTCACAACGTACACACGCACACACACACACACACACACACACCACACACACACGACACCCACACACACAAGGTACACACACACACACACACACACACACACACACACACCACACACCACACACACACAAGCACAAACACACACACACACACACAGATACACACACACGCACACACACACATCGTATCTAGCTGATTATCTATCTTATCTATCATACTGCCTCATCTATCCTATCCTATCTATCTTCTATCTATCTATCTATATCTATCTATCTATCTCTAATCTATCTATTCTATTCTATCTATCTATCTATCTTACTATTTCTATCGTTTATCTTATATTTCTATCTTTTATCTGATCTATCTATCTATCTATGCTCATCTATCTTATCCTATCTATCTATCTATTCTATCTATTTCTATCTCTATTTGTTATTCGATCTATCTATCTATCTTCATTATTATATATATATATATATATTCTATCTAGCTATCTATCTTATTTATCTATCTTTAGATCTATATAATATATATATATATATAATATATATATATATATTCTAAATACTCATCTATCTATTTATTTATCTAATCTATTCTATTTATCTATCTATCTATTATCTGTCTAGCTATCGTATCTATCTATCTCTTTCTTTTCCTGTTTCTGCACGACAGTGTTCCCGTCAGCCGCGCGTCTCCTATGTCGTCCCCCGTTCCCTATTAAGTCGTCATCACATTACAATGCCTGCCGTTGAACCCTGTCGTTAACCATCACGCGAGATGCTACCTGAGTTCATTCTCTATTCGAGCACGCGTTGCATGCCTGCTCATATAGATCAGTGCCTCTCTTTACTTTCGCGTGCAGTGTCGTTGGGTTCCCTATTAGTCGCTGTGGACGAACGATCGACATGTCTTAGAGAATTACGTTTCAGTACGTTACGAGTTCGTCTCAGCTACGTTACAGTACGTTTCAGTTACGTGTCTCAGTCCGCTGTTCGTAGTACGTGTACAGTTCGTTTCAGTACGTTACCGTTCGTTCAGTACGCATATTGTACGTACTTCAGTACGTTACAGTACGTTACAGTACGCTTCAGGTACGTTTACAGTTTACGCTTCAGTGCGTGTTACAGTAAGTTTCAGTTTAGTTCATCAGTACGCTTCATACTTACAGTACGTTCGTTCGTCTTCAGTAGTGTTACAGTTTCGTTTAGTACGTTACAGTTTCGTTTCAGTACGTTACCAGGTACGTTTCAGTACGCTATTTGTACGTCTGGCCAGTAACGTTACAGTCACGTTACCAGTACGCTTCAGTACGTTACAGTAACACGCTTCAGTACGTTACTAGTACGCCGGTCAGTACGTTTACAGTTGCGTTTCAGTTCGTTTCAGTAGCTGTCAGCTAACGTACAGTACGTATACAGTAGGTTAACAGTAGCGCTTCAGTACGCTTACAGTAGTTTCAGTTCGTTTTAGTATTACGGCATTATGTTTCAGTGATGCTGCTGCACATCAATGGATGCTGCTAGCACGCATCTCGAGTCTTTACTAGCCGTGCTCGTGGCGAGCGGTGGCAGATGGGCGACCAATAGTCCTACTTCTGGCTAGACCATGTATCGCACCGCCAGAGGATGAAACATAAAATTCCGATTAGCGACGGAAGTATGAGGCATCGTTCTATTACGCATAGCAGTCTGCGCGTGCAGCAGCGCCAGCAAACGAGGCAAAAGATTCAGAGATGTGATTTGCGAAGAGTTAGTTAGTTTAGTCAGATTGAGTTAGTTAGTTGTAATTGCTTACCCAGCTAATGAGGGAGTGATGCGCGACGGAAAGCGACAGCAGGCGGCGTGCTTATTGGTGCTAAGTGTGGGCGTGCGTGTGTGTGTGGTGTGTGTGGTGTGGTGGGTGTGGGTACGCACGCCTGATCGTGTGTGCGTGACGTGCGTGCGTGCGTGGCGTGCGTGGTACGTACGGTGCACGTGTCCTGTGTGCGTTAGAGAGACGGAGCGAATGTGAGATCAAAAACTCAGACGGTTGGTCTTGGGCGCATGGAACAGATTAGTAAAAAATGAAACAAATAAGACGGTTTTTTTTTTTCGTATATGTTTCAGATCTACGTCATAATCATATGCTAGGAGATATACTGAACGTAGACATGTAAAGGGAGCTGCGCAGAGTGGTGGCGTTGTGTTCATGCTATAACCGATAGCAATTGGGATCCCTGCGTCTCATCAGCATCATCGATATAGGCAGAACAGATCATAAATAATTGCCTAGGGAGACCGAAACGCAGGCATTACACAGAATATATATATATATATATATATATATTATTATATATATATGTGTGTGTGTATATATTTAACTGCGAGCTACGCCTACGATGGACGACGCTATATGTGCGCAGGATAGCGTCCCTTCTGGCAAGAAGTCCTGATTGATCGACGGACACAGCTTAGGCTGGAGCGGCCGCAGAGAAATCTTTTGCTTGATTGGCCATAGCACTTGGGCTATGGCTAGCAGAACACAGAACACGCTATTTACTGTACTGAGTGCCTGTTCTGCTAGCGCTTCTATGACGAAATACGACAATACCATATACGCTCTCTGCTATGACACTTTTGTCATAGGAAGATTTTTCACTATGACAGATATTGTTGAATGTGGTTGTGCGCTCGATTAGGAGTTTAGGACGCTATTATGAACGCAAGCACAGTGAATTTCAGCTGTAAACTGGAACGAAGTGACTCCGCCAATATTTAGCATAGGATTAGAATCTTCCATATGACAAATGACGTGTCATAGGAGAGGCGTGTATGAGTATGTCGTATTTGTCATAGAATGCAGCAGAACGATGTTTGGTTACTTAGTACAATTTTCGCCAAACGGTATTTATTTGTACTTCGTACAACCAGCATCGCGCTAGAGAGTCGATTAGAGGCTTTTAAATCGAGACACTAGACATCTCTTGGGGCGTTTCTACTAACGTGCATGGTACACACGGGTCTAAGACGTGCTTACCTAATATCTGTGACGGCGTGAAACGCTTCGACATCACACTTAAACAGATATATGTTCATTCATTCTCTCTCGAACTTAGCTGCACGTTGTTTTACCGGACGATGTTAAAAATTTCGTAGGACCACTTGTGATCCTGTCGTTTACGCCTATTCTTTATGCTAGGAGAAATGCTTGGCTCCTGCTGGCGGGTTAGTCCGTAATCAAGCTAACAGATGGCGAAGTAACCAGTGATTATTTTATAGCACGACCGTGGATTGTCGATATATTAAGAACAGCACGAGGCGGCGATTAGCAGCGGGGGTGTAATATCAGCGGTGTGCTTGTGCAGCTTGCCTCGTGTAAGCGGTCCATGCTCCCAGTTTATAGAACTATGAAAATATTTACGTTATTTACCGAATGACTTATGTATGCCAAAGAGGAAACACAGCATACACGGATAGGCCCGCACGCACGGCAAGCACGCACACGCATCACGCCACACGCACACGACACACGCACACGGCACACGCACGCGCGCCACGCACACACACACACACACACCACCACACACATTGCATGCATGCACACATACATACGCCGCACGGAATGCAAGCAAGCACGTACGAACGTGAGCATGCGCACGCATCGCACACGCACGCAGATACGAGCGGCGGCACACACACCAGCGAACTTGCAAAAACCGAGACCTAAAAATAATATTAAAAGATAACAACATAAAAAAGATAATATAATTAGTAAATAATTTGTTTATAGTGCAATATGAAATCTACAGAGTTTAAGAACAGGGGAGGGCCAACAAAATTAATAAGCTAACAGCTCAGTTTGAATTGTTCGCTGAGTAAAGAAAAACTCAGGCTCATGTCTGGGCATAACGCTAAATTGGTTCGTAGTGAAACGGAAACACGTTACCAATAGGGATTCTAGGTCTGTTCAACAGCTCGTGAATTCCACCACTGGCCGGCTTTTGGTGTGTTCTGCGTGTCAATTCGCGGACACTGATTGTCAGTATTAACGTGTGTGTGTGGTGTGTGTTGTGTACTGACTGCTCAGTTAGCGTGATCACGAGTCTATTGCCGAAATAAGTGTTATGGTATGTTTCTTATATGATATATATCATAAGATGTACTTGTAGCATTGACACCGTGTGTCGAGTATGAACGGCTGTTACCGCGTGAGATCGGGCGTTATAACGGCTGTTAGTTTGGCAATCATAAGTGAAAAGGTCATAATATTAATATTATTACACATGTTGTAATAGTGGGAACGCCCTACTATGAGGTGTTTAAGTAAGTTACCTATAGTCACGTCATTTGTTCAGTAAGGGATTAGAGTGGATTTAGATATGACCAAGAATATATCACCTACTGTATCATCTTAAGAAAAGTATTTGTAGTGATATATTTTTGATAATAGTGGCGTTGTTATTATATGACTGTCATTTTGTTTCCCGGACAGCGCTGATTGGTCAATAACCCCTCTTACAAGTCCTAAATATAGATGTTCCCAAGCAACGAAACCACGGTCCAGTTATAGGTCTTATTAGGGGTCTTAAATAAATTAGGTGAATGTTATATAAAACAGTTATTGACTATTTTCCCAGGTGATTTTATACGAGGATTTATAACAGCCTCGAAGGTGATATTTCTCTCGGCTCCGGCCTCGGAAAATCTCACTCGATCTCGGCGGGTTAATAATCCTGTATTCACCTGAAAATCAAGCATGAGTATAATATTGCGTTCATTGTTACACGCTTGTCAGCGTGAGGTTTCGAATCTTTATAGGAGGCCACGGAGAATTATGTTGAATGATATTTACGCTATGAGAGAGTAATAAA